>NC_044555.1:40798234-41103234 GCF_007565055.1 Rhinopithecus roxellana | reverse complement strand
GTTATTGTCTTTGTTTCAAAACTGAAGTATAAACTTAGTTCCTTCCAAAGTTAGTTCCGCCTATGCCCAGGAATGAAAAAGGGCGGCTTGGCAATTAAGAGCAAGAAGGAATCAATTAGGTCAAATTTTTCTCTCACTGGCTCAGTTATAATTTTGCAATGGCAGTTTCATAACTTAAATTCATGACTATCACAGTTTTCATAAATAATCTAGGTAAACAATTAAAATAAAATAATTAGGTAAATGCAATGTTATAAATACTTGTGTACTAACTGATTATAATTTAGAATATAAAGTTCTATTAAATTAAGTAATAAATATTTCATTATTTGGATATTTTCCAATAAATTTATATTGTAGGAAGATATTCTTGCTAAAAATAAAAGAGAAGTGTGTCCTTTTAAAAGAAAGGTAAAAAACTTTTGTCTAATTCAAAGCTTATTTAATGTATAAAACAAGGTAAAAGGAACTGGGAAGTTTTTAAAAAATGTAAATAACATTATAGAAATAAATAGTTTTTTGAGTTAAAAAAGCTTAAGGAGTAATAATTTTATATAGGAAAAATTTTTGTATGGTAAATTTAGTCCTAAAATAATATAACTGGTTGTATTATTAAGTTTTGGGTTGCTTAGGGAAAAAAATGAGAAATTTTTTTTTGAGACTGAGTCTCGTTCTATTGCCAAGGCTGGAGTGCAGTGGCAGGATCTCGGCTCACTGCAACCTCTGCCTCCCGGGTGCAAGTGATTCTCGTGCTTCAGCCTCCTGAGTAGCTGGGATTATAGGTGAATGCCACCAGGCCCGGCTAAGTTTTGTATTTTTAGTAGAGATGGGGTTTTACCATGTTGTCCAGGCTGGTCTTGAACTCCTGACCTCAAGTGATCCACCCACCTTGGCCTGCCAAAGTGCTGGGATTACAGGTGTGAGCCACTAGGCCTAGCCCAATAATTTTCTTTTTAAATTAAATTTATTACATCCATGTATCTTCCTGTATGTGCCTTTAAAGTCCTTCTAACATTGAGTTACAGGGCTTTAACTCCTGGGTCTAAAAAGAACACCAAGTCCTGCTAAATCTTAAACACTGACAAGAATTAAAGCCTCTTCCTTAGGCCCCATAGAAGATGCCAATCAAAATAAATTGCATTCCTGAGACACGGGACAAGAAATTAAAGCTATTCCATTCTTCAAGGCCCAGGTACTATTGCGCAAGAGGTGGTTGTGTAAGATTGTAAGGGCCCATTTTGAAAGATAAAATAAATTCAGTTTCTCTATAAGTTAATTATTAGTGTCAAAGGCACATGGATGCAAAACCAATATATGTCCCTCTGTGTCAGATTAACAAGGTTTTCTTGAAGCATTAACCAACTTCTTTATAAAGGTTATAAAGGTTATAAAAGGCTTATGGAAGTTATATTTTATAATGAAGATTAAATTTTATAGATTGTTTACAAAATTTAAAAAAAATGTAATTGACTTCATGGTGTTTCCATTAGGGCTTCTTGTTTAGAAAAGTAAGTCTCCTCTCTCAAAGAATGAAAGTTTTTGCTTTTCTTTGAAATCCTTGAATTATCACTTTGGTTAAATAAATAACTTTGCAATGACCTGTAATCCTATTTTGTAATATCAAGTGTTTTAAAGCTTTTGTATCTGACAAACTTTCCAAAATCAGATAACAAATTATGTATTTTTCTAACCTAATTAATCTTTTAAGACATTAGGTTTCCTAAAGTCCAAAAAATGACACAATTTGGCTTATCAGGTATAAAAATTATACAGAAGGCATTGTCAGATATGAAATGGTGTTTGATCTTCCTTGGCCTGTATTTGTATAAATATGTTATTGGCATGTTTTCCACAATTATGGGAAACTCCTGTAATTCTGATATAACTTAGTGTATATTATCAGGAATAATCATAATTGTTATGTTAAAATTATTGTGTGTCACAGAGGTAAAAAATTTCCTTGTCAATTGTGTCTTTTGACTATGGCTGCCTTAAAACATTTTTTCATCCATAGACAATTATTGTCTTGTTTTGGTCCTCTTTAGAAGATGGCTTTATAATTAGCTATAAAACTCCAACAGGTGCTCTTAAATGCAGGTTTCTGATAACTTCGGAAATTATGCATCAGAATAGAGAAAAATCTTGCAGGATTCATGGAGAGGTAAAATGTTCATGAGTATCAGGCAGAACAGGAATTAACTGACTGCATGAACTGAACCAACTGTTTTGACTTTTTGCTTAAAATGCTTGCTGATTGTTTTCTTTTTCAGAGTCTTAAAACTTTTTTTTTAAAGCTATTGACAGCTTTTAATAATTTAGTATAATCCTATCAACAAAACTTGGAGCATATTTGTTTTTCTCTACCTGCTTTTCCAGAATTTGGAAACTATCTGTGAGTATTCCTAACTGATTGCAATACAGTTATTTGCATAAGTGCAATAGGAATCTGTTTTCATTTGTAACAGGACACAATTGGAGAAACTGGTTATTTGACCAAGGCTTTGGAATGGTGTACTTTCCTTTAAGGAATCAAACCTGACTTATGGAGCCAATAAAGCCCTTGGAAAACTGGCCTCACGTTTTTTGTACACAGTCCTGGTACAGGTTTCTGACCTGTGGTAAGTAAGGAATGTCACTTTCTGACAGGCACAGACGCCTCAGATTATTCCTGGAACCTCAAGAGGAGAGGAAATCCACCCAACTCATAGTATTTGATGGCACAAATCCATGGCTGGGCTCAGCTTTTAAAAAGTATTATCTGTGTCAGGCGCAGTGGCTCATGTCTGTAATCCCAGCACTTTGGGAGGCAGAGCCAGACGGATCACAAGGTCAGGAGATGGAGACCATCCTGGCTAACATGGTAAAACTCTGACTCTACTGAAAATACAAAAAATTAGCTGGGCATGGTGGCAGGCGCCTATAGTCACAGCTACTCGGGAGGCTGACGCAAGAGAATCTCTCAGACTTAGGAGACAGAGGTTACAGTGAGCCAAGATGACACCACTTCACACCAGCCTGGGCAACAAGCAAGACTCCGTCTCAAAATAGAAAAAAAAAAAAAAAGGATTATCTGAGATTCCTCCTATGGAACAAAGTTCCAGCAAAGCCAGTTTTACAGCCTATGTAAAAAATAATTATTCTTGCTGCACTATATACAAATAATTAGGTCATAATAAGCAAACCAGTTTTACCATGATTTGTTTTTAGTAAAATGGGAAACTGGAGAGAGAATGAAATTATGTTTCAAATCGATTATACACCTGTTGTTAGATTCTAGTCTTGTCTAATGGGGTTTTCCCCCCATTTTTATTATTTTCTATAGTTTGATCTCAATTCTAATTTTTCTTGGTTACACGTCTTCAAAATAATGTTTTCCATTTTTTTTCCTTTTTTTTTTTCATTTATCCTAATTTGGAGTCAGTGAAAACTAAGCTGTGTTTTCTTAAAACCCTGCGAACTGAAGGAAGACAAACCTCAGAAGAAAATAACATTAACCTATTTATGTACGTAAGCCACTTTCATATCTGCCTACTAATGTATCGACTACAGAGTAATGTGGCTTATATTGATTTTTCCAGGATTGTTCTTTTGTTTGTTGTTATTTATCCCTTCCGCACCACTGTTTTCTCTTCACAGGACATGAAACTGCACAACCTGCTAAAAATTAGCTTTCGGGACCTACCCATCTAGGAATAAATCATCCTAGCCATGAGAGACAGATGAAACCTGAGACCAGAGTTGCATTTTCTAGCAAAATGCCTCCTCCAAAAGAGTTTGAAAAACTAAAGGGAGGAAATGTGAAAGGAAATTTTCTTGGACCTCTTCAAGCTGGGAACCTCTCAGGGCAAATCTGCCCCACTTTCTATTCAAAGTCATCTCTCTGCCCACAGAGAAAAATGCATATTTTGATTGGCTCCTTGAGAAAGACTTACAGAAATTCAAAAGAATGCAACCATCTGTCTCTCACCTACCTGTGACCTGGAAGCCCCCAGTGGTGGGGCTTGCTTTGAGTTGAGGCAGCCTATCTGGACAGAACTGATATACTTCTTACATGTATTGATTGATGTCTTATGCCTCCCCAAAATGTCTAAAACAAAACTGTACCCCAGCCACCTTGGACATATGTCACCAGTACTTCCTGAGGCTGTGTCACAGGAGGATTCTCAACTTTGGCAAAATAAACTTTCTAAATTAACTGATAGCTGTCTCAAATTTTCAGAGTTCACAAGATTATAAAACAATTGATCTCATAGAAATAGAGAGTAGGATGGTAATTATAGAGGCTGGAGGGTGGGGGAAATGCTGAGATAATAATCAAAAGGTACAAAATCTGTTAGGATACTTTTTTTGAGTTATATTGCACAGTATGGTGAATATAGTTAATAATAGAATATTCTACACTTCAAATTTTTTTTATTTTTTTAAGAGTACATTTCAAAGGTTCTCACCAAAAAAAAAAAAAGCTAAGTATTTGAGGTAATGAACATCTAAACTAGTTTGACTTAATTATTTCACATTTATTCATAAATCATCACATCACTTTATACTCCATAAATTTATACAGATATAAATTGCCAATTTATAAGTAATAATGCTATAAATTTGTACCACTTCAAATGTGGCTTTTTTCTTGATTTGGCTTTCGCTTGATTGCAGGAGACATTTCATCATTTTTCCAGAGCTACACTGAAGTTATTTTATTCAGGATCTAATTATAGTTTTAATGATTCCATTGGGGCATGAGGGCCTGGAACTTCCTAGTGCACATCTTGCTGAAATCCTTCTGGATAATTTTTAGATTGACTTTTAGCCATTATAAAGAGCTCATATTTAAAGCAAAACATACCTGAAAAATAATAGTAATATCTATCTCAAAAGATGATAGCAAAAATTAAATGAGAAACATATGAAGAGATTCTAAACCACTGCTTGTGAGATATAAGTTTGCTTTAACTATTGATAAAAGAAAAACTTCAGCTGAATTAAATGTAAAGGAGTTTAATTTACTTTCAGGAATTGGGCAGCCCCCATAATCACAGCAGATTCACAGAGACTTCAGGGAAGCCTCGTGGTCAGAACAAATTTATAGAGGAAAAAAGGTAAAGTGATGTACAGGAATTGGAAGTGAGGTACAGAAACAGTGAGATTGGTTACAGCTCAGTGTTTGCCTTATTAGAACACAATTTGAACACTCAGCAGTCTATGATTGGTTGAAGTATGGCTGCTGCGATTTGCCAACACTCAGCAATTGTTACAGGTGCATATAC
Organism: Rhinopithecus roxellana; assembly: GCF_007565055.1. NCBI lineage: Eukaryota > Metazoa > Chordata > Mammalia > Primates > Cercopithecidae > Rhinopithecus > Rhinopithecus roxellana. Next base: position 41,097,967 of record NC_044555.1, on the reverse strand, counting down.
TACTAAGTTAGGTTTTCAACTTTGACTATTAAGCTAGGTTACAGTTCATCCACGAGGACGCAAATATAGAAGTAGGGAGTCCTTCTCAGGACATATTTAGTTTGCTTTAACAATTCTCCCTTTTTGGTCATTTTCTCAATTTTGAGAGATCGATCAAAACCTTAGTCATTAATATTACTATCACTATTGTAAATGTACTTATATGGTTTTGAAACCCATAGTAGAACAATGGGTTTTACAAGGAGGGAAAAAGGACTGAGTAGAGGGTACCTCCTCATGCTGGAACATCCTGTTTACAAGAGAAGAACAAAACCTGGTCTGTTCTATGATCTATGTGTTTTCTTAGAGCCTTAGCTTGATTATGTCACATTTAGCACAAGTGACTCCATTTTAGTTTGGTTTGGTCTGTTGGGGCCTAGTGCACGAGCTCAGTCCAAAAGAATGACCTCCCATAATTTTGTTCAAAAAAAAAAAAATTCCCTTTTTGGGCCAGATTCTCACTTAGGTGAGAGTGTGATCAAAACTTAGGGCCTTAGAGTCACTCTCAGTTACCATCATTTTAAGTTTCCAGTCTCAACATGTTATTCATACGTTACAGTGTCCTCATGGTATCACATTTCTTCCAGCTTTTGTCATTCCAGTTGAAAAGAGACCATTTGACATTCCAGAGATGGCTGCATGAAAACATTTAAAATCTTTGAGAGAATACAGTGCACCAGGGAGACTATTATTACAATGATTGGGAGGATAACACCAAGAGTTTGGAGTATGATCATTACCCAGCATCTCCATAAACCAAACCACCTAACATTAAATGGATTAAAGAATGAGTGAGATGAAGAGTCTACTCGCTTGACTAAGTGGTCTTTTCATTAATCCCCTACAATTGAATTTTTATTATCTACATTTGATGTGTTTCTCCATAGGCCACAAGCATCAGAATGAAACATTCTTAATGCAACAAAGTAATTAACGTTTAAATCATAGCACATCTACTTTTTATTTGGGTGAGCACTTCTAAGTGACTTTTTCCTCACTAATCCATAGTATCCTCATTTAACAAATGTGTATAAAGATTGTGCTTTAGTAAAAATTAATTGAAATCAAATAAACAAATAATTTTAACAAAGCATCTAGTACAAAGTAAGAATTTAATACATGTGAACTACTCTAAGGGCCTGTGTTTTCCAAGTAAACCCACTAATTTCATACTTGGCATATTTTGACTGTGTAAGACCTTTTGGGGGATTGAAACCTTAACTTATTTTCTCAGAGTCTGGCACACATATGTCAAAACTATTATCAGTTATCATTAAGAAAACCAATTTGTCCCTAAGACCACCACAGTAAAATCAACCTAATACTCACCTACTACTATTATTACTATAATTTTCACTGTACTTGTGAAATGCTTGTATTTAGTCCAATATACAGGTGCCACTTTTAAGGGAGGATACTAAGCAGTTTAAGATGACATAAACATCCCCATTCTGAGAAAGAAGTGTCAGAGGAATCTATACTAATACTTGAAAGCCTTTTCTTTCTCTTTCTACCAGTCCTAAAACAATTCTGAAGCAGTTATTTTAAAATCTGAGCTCATTATTTAGTACCCTCATGACTTGCTAGCCAAGTGCTGGCACTAAGCCTTACAATCAACATTTCCTTCTGGTTTCTGACAGGTAGTTCTAGTCTTCTGTACAGACTAAGGCAGCATGTCAAGAAAGGGGATTCATGTAGGACATTTTACCATAAAAAGGGAAACACACCAAAATATACATACAATCTTCACTGTCTTTTTCCTTCCTATTCACTTTCCTGGCTAGTTTTCTCATATGCAAATCTTTTTGTTTGATTTGAAAGTGTATAACCTAATGTCTGTTCCTGTTAGATATTTGAGGATGTAGTAATCAGAATCAAGGGCTTATTTTCTCACACATTACAAATGCATGGGTTATAGATTTAATCAGAAAAAAGAATATGCTTCAGAGTGCATTGAAGGGAAATATATTCTGGAAGCTATCTGCAGGCTTTCACAACTTTTGCTGTCATCAAATGTTGGTAATTGAGCTGTAAAATGGCCAGAGTATGTAAGAGTAGGTTAGCTCCACCGGTAGATGTTCAAAATCACTGGAAGCTCATGGGCATATCATTAGTCTAATTACTTCCTAACTCCTAAAGGATGTCTGCCTTTCTACACATACTGTAAACTTTATTTAACTTCTTCAGAAGTTCCTGTCAACCAAATATCAGCTACATAAAAATGTCAAGAAGAGGGGAAGAGCCTAGCATTCTTTGTGCTTTTTTTTCCCTTTTGCTTGGGATTTCCCAGCTGTTCAGGTAATGAAATTTAACTGTATTCTTGCCTTCTTGCAGAAAAATACCTAAGCTTGAGTAATTTATATAGAAAAGAGGTTAAATTGGTTCACAGTTCTCAGGTGTTACAGAAAGCATCATGCTGGTATCTGCCTGGTTTCTAGGGATTGCCTCAGGAAGCTTACAATCATGGTGGAAGGCAGAGGGGGAGCAGGCATGTCACATGGCCAGAGTGAGTGGGATCAAGAGAGAGAGAGACAATGGGGGGAGAGTTGGCACACACTTCTAAATGACCAGATCTTGTGTGAACTCAGAGGGAGAGTTTGCTTATCATAAAGGGGATTGCCTAAGCCATTCATGAGGGATCCAAGCCCATAATACAAATTCCTCCCACCAGGCTACACCTCCAACATTAGGCATTATAATGTAATATGAGATTTGGGTGGGGACAAATATACAAGCTATCTCAGATGGAAAAAGAAAAGACTGTAATCTGGAAATAAGGCAAAGCATGTGCAAAGAGCCTGAAGTGACAGGCATCATGGCTGTTTCCAGGAATTATATACAGTTAAGTATATTGAAAGACATTTGATTTCAAGAATATCTAAAGCTGGAAAATAAAACAGTGTTCACTTTGTGAATGAATTTACATATAAAATGGAGGGTGGACTTTATTCCAAATCCTGTGTAAGATCACTGAAAATTTTAAAGTAGAAGAGTGCTGTGAACAAATTTTTTTCTTTTAAGAAAGATCACACTGGCAGCTATGAGCAAATTTCATTAGTAATAGGGCAAATGGAGGAAAGACATAGAAATTAGACAACTGCTATATCATCATAGGCAAAAGATGATGATATCAAAGAGGAGGCAGTGACAGTAGATTAGGAGAGAATGTTTGGAGACATACTAATAATGTATCTTTATAACTAGGCTAGCGTGTTTATACAGAAGGCAAAGAAAGAAAGAAAAAAACAGTCATAAAATGACTGGAAATTGATACCTTTAAACACAAACTTACAATAATGAAGAGAAAAGCAGAGGAGTTACATTGGAAGCCAGAAGGCGAATGGATGTGTAGCAACTGCTTTAGCATCCCTTGGAAAGCTGAATCCTGATATGGCAATTAGAAAAACCAAGATGCAGTGACATTTACATTGGAGTACACATATTTGACTTGCAGGACACCAAATTCTCCTAGCTTTTCTCTTCTCATTGCTACTCCTTTTCAGTCCCCTCTTTGAATTTTTCTTCATTTTCTTGACCTGAAAGCAATGGTGTATCTTGGAGTTTATTCTTAGACCTCTCTCTGTTGTATTTACATTTTCTTCTTCAGTGGTGTCATCTAGGCCCATAACTTTAAGTATTGCCTCATTTTCAATGGATGTTAAAAATAACTTCCTGCTATTTAGGTGAACATCTTCAATTTTGGGGGGGGGGGGGCTTCTAGCTCTTTCTCTCATTCTTCATCCAATCTCCCTGAAAATTGTCTTATTATTTCAAAATATTTTTAGAATCCAAACACTTAGTAGAACCTTTGCTACTACACTCACACATAAATCATTGTTTTACCTCTTACCTATGTTAATGTGGTAGCCTCTTAGCTAGTTTCCTATTGGTCAACAACTCCCCAAAAGACTACCAGAAAAGTCTATTGATCAAGTAAAATAAGTTTATTAGATTTATTGCAATAAGAAAGAACGTCACATTGACAGGTTTAGTAATATGTTTCAAAAGAGGGAAGTCGCAGGTGATATTAACTTAGCTTAAAGGCCTCAGATTGGTAATATTAGAATAGGCCTTTCCAGGTGGTAAATTAGTTGATATTGTGTGAAGATTACAACTTACAAGCTTTATGTTGGTGGGCACAGCAAGGCAGGAGTATTGTAGTGAGTACTGATGATTAAGTAGTTAAGTAAGCTATATTCTGAGTTCATGGACTTATCTACAAGCAGCAGGTATTTTTTGGAACAAAAAGCTAAGATAGTTTGCTAACCTCAGTCCCAGTATTGTTTAACATACAGGCCAAAAGAACTTACGCTTTCTCGCAGAATTATTAAACACACGGATGAGAAACAATGTAGGTTTCAGTTCTCATCCCTTTCTTCTAACCTTGCTTCACTTTAATCAGTTCTCAATCGAGAAGTGGGAGTAATACTTTGAAAGTACTACTAAGATCAAGTTGCTACTATATTACAAACTTTAAATAGCTTCCCATCTCATCAGCAATACAAGTCAATGTTTAAAACATGGTCTAAAATGGCTACAAGATCTGATCACTACTTTTTTTGTTTTTCTTTTTTTTGCCTATATCTCTTCACTAACTTATACTGTCCTTGTTCATTCACTCTATCCACATTGGCTTTCATATCGTGCCTCAAACACACACCAGTTATACTCCTAGCTCAGTCCTTTTTTACTAGTTCTTTTCTCTATTTTGGACACTTTCCCCAAGATAATCGCAAATGCAATTTTCACTTAAGATAACTCTTCCGGCCAGACCTAGTGGCTCACGCCTGTAATTCCAGCACTTTGGGAACCCGAGGTGGGCAGATCATGAGGTCAGGAGTTAGAGACCAGCCTGGCCAACATGGCGAAACCCCGTCTCTACTAAAAATACAAAAACTAGCCAGGTGTGCTGGCATGTGTCTGTAACCTCAACTACTCAGGAGGCTGAGGCAGGAGAATCGCTTGAACCCAGGAGGCAGAGGTTGCAGTGAGCCGAGATCACACCATTGCACTACAGCCTGGACAACAGAGGGAGGTTCCTCTGTAAACAAAAACAAAAACAAGCAAACAAAAAAACTGTTCCCAGGCCGGGCACTGTGGCTCACGCCTGTAACCCCAGCACTTTGGGAGGCCAAGGCAGGTGGATCACTTGAGGTCAGGAGTTCGAGACCAGCTTGGCCAACATGGTGAAACCCTGTCTGTACTAAAAATACAAAAATTAGCCAGGCATTGTGGCATGTGCCTGTAACCCTAGCTACTCAGGAGGCTGAGGCAGGAGAATCAGTTGAACGTGGAAGGTGGAGGTGCAGTGAGCCGAGATGGCGCCACTGCACTCCAGCCTGAAAAAAAAAAAAGGTACTTTTTCCAATGTCATCTTTCCAGTGAAGCCTTCCCTGGTTTTGCTACATAAAATGCAACCTCCATCCCACTTTTTGCCTCCTTCTCTGCTTTATTTTTCTTCATGGCACCTACTACCATATCTGAAATTTAAAAAATGGTTTAATGTTAATATTCACCAATTAAAATGCAAGTTTTGTGCAGATAGATATATTTGTCTGCTCTTGTCACTGCTTTGTTTCCACTGTACTCAGTAGTTTCTGGAACACAGTAAGTGCTCAATAAATATTTGTTGAATAAAATAGTAAGAAGCACCTAGGAATTTGTGGTACCAGATTCCTATGAATGGAGGGTGCCATTGTCTCTCCTAGACTTGGAAAATAATCAGTTATCGTCTCTAATTTCATACACTCTTCATATATTTTTTGTTTTTCTTTAACTTCAGAGGAAGCCTATACTCATACTAACTTCTTTCATGCACTCATTTATTCTTTTATTGAACAAGCACTCATGAGTGTCTTTTACGTTCTGAGAATGATGACAACTGAAATGATATTTCATGAGATGGACAATTGAGAAAGGAAAAAAGTCTAATATAATTATAATAAGCAATGCTGTGTTGGATTTTTATGTCTACTATTCCATTAAATTTGCATGGCAACACAAGTGGGACATAATATTATTATCCAACTTCTAATACATTAAAGCCCCAAGAGAACCTAAGAAGGCAAATCTTGCCGGTAGGAAAACTGAGACTTGAATGCAGCATGGTTACTCTAAAAAGTCCATTACTCTTTTTCTTTTTTTTTAATTATACTTTAAGTTGTAGGGTACATGTGCACAACGTGCAGGTATGTTACACATGTATACATGTGCCATGTTGGTGTGCTGTACCCATTAACCGATTATTTACATTAGGTATACCTCCTAATGCTATCCCTTCCCCTGTCCCCTCCCCACAATAGGCCCTGGTGTGTGATGTTCCCCATCCTGTGTCCAAGTGATCTCATTGTTCAATTCCCACCTATGAGTGAGAACACATGGTGTTTGGTTTTCTGTTCTTGTGATAGTTTGCTGAGAATGATGGTTTCCAGCTACATCCATGTCCCTACAAAGGACACAAACTCATCCTTTCTTATGGCTGCATAGTATTCCATGGTGTATATGTGCCACATTTTCTTAATCCAGTCTGTCACTGATGGACATTTGGGTTGATTTCAAGTCTTTGCTATTGTGAATAGTGCTGTAATAAACATAGGTGTGCATGTGTCTTATAGCAGCATGATTTATAATCCTTTGGGTATATACCCAGTAAAGGGAAGGCTGGGTCAAATGGTATTTCTAGTTCTAGATCCTTGAGGAATTGTCACACTGTTTTCCACAATGGTTGAACTAGTTTACAGTCCCACAACAGTGTAAAAGCGTTCCTATTTTTCCACATCCTCTCCAGCACCTGTTGTTTCCTGATTTTTTAATGATTGCCATTCTAACTGGTGTGAGATGGTATCTCATTGTGGTTTTGATTCGTATTTCTCTGATGGTGAGTGATGATGAGCATTTTTTCATGGGTCTGTTGGCTGTATGAATATCTTCTTTTGAGAATTCTCTGTTCATATCCTTTGCCCACTTTTTGATGGGGTTGCTTGCTTTTTTCTTGTAAATATGTTTGAGTTCTTTGTAGGTTCTGGATATTAGCCCTTTGTCAGATGAGTAGGTTGCAAAAATTTTCTCCCATTCTGTAGGTTGCCTGTTCACTCTGATGGTAGTTTCTTTTGCTGTGCAGAAGCTCTTTAGTTTAATTAGATCCCATTTGTCAATTTTGGCTTTTGTTGCCATTGCTTTTGATGTTTTAGACATGAAGTCCTTGCCCATGCCTATGTCCTGAATGGTATTCCCTAGGTTTTCTTCTAGGGTTTTTATGGTTTTAGGTCTAACATTTAAGTCTCTAATCCATCTTGAATTAATTTTCGTATAAGGAGTAAGGAAAGGATCCAGTTTCAGTTTTCTACTTACAGCTAGCCAATTTTCCTAGCACCATTTATTAAATAGGGAATCCTTTCCCCATTTCTAGTACTTGTCAGGTTTGTCAAAGATCAGATGGCTGTAGATGTGTGGTATTATTTCTGAGGGCTCCGTTCTGTTCCATTGGTCTATATCTCTGTTTTGGTACCAGTACCATGCTGTTTTGGTTACTGTAGTCTTGTAGTATAGTTTGAAGTCAGGTAGTGTGATGCTTCCAGCTTTGTTCTTTTGGCTTAGGATTGTCTTGGCAATGCGGGCTTTTTTTTTGTTTCCATATGAACTTTAAAGCAGTTTTTTCCAATTCTGTGAAGAAAGTCATTGATAACTTAATGGGGATGGCATTGAATCTATAAATTACCTTGGGCAGTATGGCCATTTTCACAATATTGATTCTTCCTATCCATGAGCATGGTATATTCTTCCATTTGTTTGTGTCCTCTTTTATGTCACTGAGCAGTGGTTTGTAGTTCTCCTTGAAGAGGTCCTTTACATGCCTTGTAAGTTGGATTCCTAGGTATTTTATTCTCTTTGAAGCTATTGTGAATGGGAGTTCATTCATGGTTTGGCTCTCTGTTTGTCTGTTACTGGTGTATAAGAATGCTTGTGATTTTTGCACATTAATTTTGTATCCTGAGACTTTGCTGAAGTTTCTTATCAGCTTAAGGAGATTTTGGGCTGAGACAATGGGGTTTTCTAAATATTCAATCATGTCATCTGCAAAGAGGGACAATTTGACTCTTTTTTTCCTAACTGAATACGCTTTATTTCTTTCTCTTACCTGATTGCCCCAGCCAGAACTTCCAACACTATGTTGAATAGGAATGGTGAGAGAGGGCATCCCTGCCTTGTACCAGTTTTCAGAGGGAATGCTTCCAGTTTTTGCCCATTCAGTATGATATTGGCCTTGGGTTTGTCATAAATAGCTCTTATTATGTTGAGATACGTTCCATCAATACCAAATTTATTGAGAGTTTTTAGCATGAAGGGCTTTGGAATTTTGTCAAAGGCCTTTTCTGCATCTGTTGAGATAATCATGTGGTTTTTGTCTTTGGTTCGATTAATATGCTGGATTATGTTTATTGATTTGCGTATGTTGAACCAGCCTTGCATCCCAGGGATGAAGCCCACTTGATCATGGTGGATAAGCTTTTTGATGTGCTGCTGGATTTGATTTGCCAGTCTTTTATTGAGGATTTTTACATCGATGTTCATCAGGGATATTGATCTAAAATTCTCTTTTTTTGTTGTGTCTCTGCCAGGCTTTGGTATCAGGATGATGTTGGCCTCATAAAATGAGTTAGGGAGGATTCCCTCTTTTTCTATTGATTGGAATAGTTTCAGAAGGAATGGTACCATCTCCTTGTACCTCTGGTAGAATTCAGCTGTGAATCCATCTGATCCTGAACTTTTTTTTTGGTTGGTAGGCTATTAATTATTGCTTCAATTTCAGAGCCTGCTATTGGTCTATTCAGGGATTCAACTTCTTCCTGGTTTAGTCTTGGGAGAGTGTATGTGTCCAGGAATTTATCCATTTCTTCTAGGTTTTCTAATTTATTTGCGTAGAGGTGTTTATAGTATTCTCTAATGGTAGTTTGTATTTCTGTGGGGTCGGTGGTGAAATCCCCTTTATCATTTTTTATTGCGTCTATTTGATTCTTCTCTCTTTTCTTCTTTATTAGTCTTGCTAGCAGTCTATCAATTTTGTTGATCTTTTCAAAAACCAGCTCCTGGATTCATTGATTTTTTGCAGGGTTTTTTGTGTCTCTATCTGCTTTAGTTCTGCTCTGATTTTAGCTATTTCTTGCCTTCTGCTAGCTTTTGAATGTGTTTGCTCTTGCTTCTCTAGTTATTTTAATTTTGATGTTAGGGTGTCAATTTTAGATCTTTCCTGCTTTCTCCTGTGGGCATTTAGTGCTATAAATTTCCCTCCACACACTGCTTTAAATGTGTCCCAGAGATTCTGGTATGTTGTATCTTTGTTCTCATTGGTTTCAAAGACCATCTTTATTTCTGCCTTCATTTCGTTATGTACCCAGTAGTCATTCAGGAGCAGGTTGTTCAGTTTCCATGTAGTTGAGCAGTTTTGAATGAGTTTCTTAATCCTGAGTTCTAGTTTGATTGCATTGTGGTCTGAGAGACAGTTTGTTTTAAATTCTGTTCTTTTACATTTGCTGAGGAGTGTTTTGTTTCCAACTATGTGGTCAATGTTGGAATAAGTGCGACGTGGTGTTGGGGTCCGCATGTTTCCTAAACAAAGGAATGAACACACAAGACAACACAAGACAAGACAAACATAGCGGCCGCTGCAAATGGTGCGTTCTGCTTTATTTTATACAGTAGTTTGTGGAACGTTGCCAAGTCACAAGACACATTGTTGTTTTTCTGAGCTTTCCCTGACTTTCTGGATTTTCAAGATGTTTACACATAAACAAGCCCCCAGGGTCTGCTGTTTGCAACTGGCTCCTTTGTCCTCCCTGTTTGCAGGGAAGGAATGCCCTGCTTCATTTGCAAGAGCAGGACTTATTGGGAATGCCCTGCTTCGTTTGCAAGAGCAGGACTTATCGGGAACGTCTCGTTTGCGAGCACGTAGTCCTCTACATTTCCCCTTTCTTTATTTACAAGTTTGAATTTCTTTTAAAACCATCATTACATGTTGAGCTTGCTAGGATTCGGTGTTTGCCGTTTGGCATCGTCTCCAGCAGACTGTGAAAATGACAAAGGCAAGAACAACAATCAATACATTACTAGAAACAGAGGTCAGCAAAGTTTTTACAGGGCTCATAGGGTTCAAAGACGTCAAACTTTGTGCAATACCAGTCATCAAATCTGTACCAGTCAGCAATGGTAACTGATTGCGAAATGTTTCAGAAATGTTCTGTGTTAATTCTTGTATTTCTAGGGAAAGATTATTATGCCCAATTAAAAGTCTCTTCATCTCAGTCCAATTATGTACAGTGCTGTTAAAAGGAACAGGAGTAATACAAAATTGGGTAGTATTCCAATCACATTTCAACAAAGCTCGGGTATTCAACACTGTTAGCTGATCTCCCAACCAAGAAACCACTTGCTCCAGATTGTCCACTTGTTCAGTCAAATGAGCATCTATGTCTCATTGCTGCTGCCACAACAAATGTGATTGTTCATGCCACTGTTGCACAAATTCTGCATTTTGTATACTCTGGTGTAGAGCTAATCCAGCAACAGCGGCGGTGGAAGCAATTGCTACAAGTCCTATCACCGCGGTCACAACAATTCCAACCATCCTCCGACTGTGGTGGACAAGATCTTGCATAACCTTGTAAATTTGAGTAATCCCAGCAGATTCACTCCAAGTACGTGTTAAGTTTACAGGTAGCCAGGTTTCTTTTCTGACTCTTAGTATATATAAATCGGAATGAGACTCATTCCAATTATTATTCCACCAAGTAGTATTTATACAACTTAAGAATGTACAATTGTTTGTACAGTTAACTACCCCTGTATTATTATCCTATTTAAAAATTCCTGTCAACAACAAGTAAGGCTTTCTTACACATGCAGTAACATATCTAGAACTATTTTGATGCAAAGATATATGGAAAGGGTTAGCAATATTACTAAGATTTAAGGACATGTTTCCCATGAAAGTGAACATTGGTTTACCAGCAGCTAGCAACTTCCAAATATGACTTTGTATTTGTGAGGTATTAGCCAAATGTGGCATAGGGGGTGATAGACCACCATCATGCCAAATAATAGTTTCATTGCCATCTGCAGAAATGTTATGATTGCCTTTATGCCAACGCAGGTTGACATGGCTGAATTTAGTCTGAAAATCTCCATGTACACTCCAATCTGTAACAAGGTGTTTACGACTCTTCCCTTTTACTTCTAACAACAATTGTGGCCCACTACCTCTACATCTAGTCCACTCTAGTTGGGAAACACCTCCGGACACATCAGGGATGGGGCATAAAGATAATGTAGTTGGCAGAGTTTCATTAAGTACTGCAGTATGATTATACTTAAAACTTTGAGTCACAATAATCATAGTAAAGGTAGAGATATGACTATGGTTATAGTGAACAGCCCAAGTCTCATGAGAAAGATGGAGACAATGTGGACTACTCCCAAGACATATAGGTAACCCTTCAACCCCAAATTGATATGAACTATTTACTGTGCCAGTGTCTAATTCAGGATCCTGGTTTAAAAAAGGCGATGGCATCCAAGCAGTATCATTAGTAAATACTGGGACTTCTCTGTTTCTCCAGGCCACACCTTGATATAAGGGTGGAAAAGGAATATAAGCCCAGTATGTAAATTCTCCAGCTGTTACCTGACAATTTACTATGGCCAGCATAGCCAGGAATAAAGTCAGTGGAGTTTTGGGCTGCCCAGCTTGTTGAACAACCCCTTCAGCTTCTTGAGTTAACTTTTTCAGTTGTCCCCATGTTGGGGGTTCCGCATGCCAAGTTCCAAAGGTGAATGTTCTCTGAGCATTCAGATTTAGCTCCTGGAATTCCTTCAGGAACTCTTCGGATTGGCTCCTCTTCGCCATGGCACTGTTTCAACTGTCGAGATGGAAACCACTCGTCTCTGGCACCTGCCCGGGGTGTTCCCCCTCCGGTTCCTTGCTCTTGTGGAATCACGGACCCTGCTCGCTGTGCCAGATGTTGGGGTCCGCGTGTTTCCTAAACAAAGGAATGAACACGCAAGACAAGACAAACATGGCGGCCACCGTGAATGGTGCGCTCGCTTTATTTTGTACAGTCGTTGTGAAATGTTGCCAAGTCACAAGACACATTGTTGCTTTTCTGACCTTTCCCTGACTTTCTGGATTTTCAAGATGTTTACACATAAACAAGCCCCCAGGGTCTGCTGTTTGCAGCTGGCTCCTTTGTCCTCCCTGTTTGCAGAGAAGGAATGCCCTGCTTCGTTTGCAAGAGCAGGACTTCTTGGGAATGCCCTGCTTCGTTTGCAAGTGCAGGACTTATCGGGAACGTCTCGTTTGTGAGCACGTAGTCCTCTACAATGTGGTGCTGAGAAGAATGTATATTCTGTTGATTTGGGGTGGAGAGTACTGTAGCTGTCTATTAGGTCTGCTTGGTGCAGAGTTGAATTCAATTCCTGGATATCCTTGTTAACTTTCTGTCTTGTTGATCTGTCTAATGTTGACATACATTATTATTGTATGGGAGTCTACGTCTCTTTGTAAGTCTGTAAGGACTTGCTTTATGAATCTAGGTGTTCTTGTATTGGGTGCATATATATTTAGGATAGTTAGCTTTCATGATGAATTGATCCCTTTACCATTATGTCATGGCCTTCTTTGTCTCTTTTGATCCTTGATGGTTTAAAGTCTGTTTTATCAGAGACTAGGATTGCAACCCCTGCTTTTTTTTTTTTTTTTTGTTTTCCATTTGCTTGGTAGATCTTCCCCCATCCCTTTATTTTGAGCCTATGTGTGTCTCAGCATGTGAGATGGGTCTCCTGAATACAACAAACTGATGGGTTTTGACTTTGTCCAATTTGTCAGTCTGTGTCTTTTAATTGGACCATTTAGTCCATTTATATTTAAGGTTAATATTGTTATGTGCGAACTTGATCCTGTCATTATGATATTAGCTGGTTATTTTGCTCGTTAGTTAATGCAGTTTCTTCCTAGCATCGATGGTCTTTACATTTTGGCATGTTTTTGCAATGGCTGGTACCGGTTGTTCCTTTCCATGTTTAGGGCTTCCTTCAGGGTCTCTTGTAAGGCAGGCCTGGTGGTGACAAAATCTCTAAGCATTTGCTTGTCTGTAAAGGAGTTTATTTCTCCTTCACTTGTGAAACTTAGTTTGGCTGGATATGGGCTTCCCTTTGTGGGTAACCTGACCTTTCTCTCTGGCTGCCCCTGATCGGACTGCACCCGTGGACCAGCATCAACAGTCCAACACACCCCAGTGAGATGAACCCAGTACCTCAGTTGAAAATGCAGAAATCACCCGTCTTCTGTGTCGTTCACGCTGGGAGCTGGAGGCTGGAGCTGTTCCCATTCGGCCACCTTGGGCACCACCCATTATTTTTAATGAGCAAAACATAACACCTGGCTGCCCGTAACGTTTTTTCCTTCATTTCAACTTTGGTGAATCTGGCAATTATGTGTCTTGGAGTTGCTCTTGTTGAGGAGTATCTTTGTGGAGTTCTCTGTATTTCCTGAATTTGAATGTTGGCCTGTCTTACTAGGTTCGGGAAGTTCTCCTGGATGATATGCAGAGTGTTTTCCAACTTGGTTGCATTTTCCCCGTCACTTTCTGGCACACCAATCAGATGCAGATTTGGTCTTTTCACATAATCCCGTATTTCTTGAAGGCTTTGTTAATTTATTTTTACTCTTTTTTTCTACACTTCTCACTTCATTTCATTCATTTGATCTTCAATCACTGATACTCTTTCTTCCAGTTGATCGAGTCAGTAACTGAAGTTTGTGCATTTGTCATGTAGTTTTTGTGTCATGCCTTTCATCTCTATCAGTTCTTTTAAGTTCTCTCTGCATTGTTTATTCTAGTTATCCATTCATGCATTCTTTTTTCAAGGTTTTTAATTTCTTTGCACTGGTTATGTTATTCCTCCTTTAGCTCTGAGAAGTTTGATCGACTGAAGCCTTCTTCTCTCAACTTGTCAAAGTCATCCTCCGTCCAGCTTTTTTCCATTGCTGGCAATGAGCTGGATTCCTTTGGAGGGGGAGATGCACTCTGATTGTTTGAATTTCCAGCTTTTCTGCACTGCTTTTTCCCCATCTTGGTGGTTTTATCTGCCTTTGGTCTTTGATGATGGTGACGTACTGATGGGATTTTGGTGTGGGTGTCCTTTCTGTTTGTTAGTTTTCCTTCTAACAGTCAGGGCCCTCAGCTGCAGGTCTGTTGGAGTTTGCTTGAGGTCCACTCCAGACCCTGTTTGCCTGAGTATCAGCAGCTGAGGCTGCAGAAGATAGAATATTGTTGAAGAGCGAGTGTTGCTGTCTGATTCTTGCTCTGGAAGCTTTGTCTCAGGGTTTACCCAGCCATATCCCAGCCGTGTGAGGTGTGACGTGTCAGTCTGCACCTAGTGTGGGATGTCCCCCAGTTAGGCTACTCAGGCATCAGGGACACACTTGCGCAGGCAGTCTGTCCGTTCTCAGATCTCAACCTCCGTGCTGGGAGAACAACTGGTCTCTTCAAAGCTGTCAGACTGGGACTTTTACATCTGCAGAGGTTTCTGCAGCTTTTTGTTTAGCTCTGCCCTGTCCCCAGAGGTGGAGTCTACAGAGGCAGGTAGGCCTCCTTGAGCTGTGGTGGGCTCCACCCAATTCGAGCTTCCTGGCGGCTTTGCTTATCTGCTTAAGCCTCAGCAATGGTGGGCGCCCCTCCCCCAGCCTCGCTGCCCCCTTGCAGTTAGATGTCCAACTGCTGTGCTAGCAATGAGAGAGGCTCCATGGGTGTGGGACCCTCTGGGGCAGGTGTGAGATATTATCTTCTGGTGTGCCATTTGCTAAGACCCTTGGTAAAGCACAGTATTAGGGTGGGAGTTACCTGATTTTCCAGGTGTTGTGTGTCTCACTTTCCCTTGGCTAGGAAAAGGAATTCCCTTCCCCCTTGTGCTTCCCAGGTGAGGCGATGCCTTGCCCTGCTTCGGCTCTCCCTGATCGGACTGCACCCGTGGACCAGCATCAACAGTCCAACACACCCCAGTGAGATGAACCCAGTACCTCAGTTGAAAATGCAGAAATCACCCGTCTTCTGTGTCGTTCACGCTGGGAGCTGGAGGCTGGAGCTGTTCCCATTCGGCCACCTTGGGCACCTCCCACTATTCTTTAATGAGCAAAACATAATCACTTTTTTTCAATTGTCATGGCACAATTTTTGACCAATTTACCTTATTATAGTCTACACTTATCATTTACTAAATTCTCACCTAGTTTTTGTCTTAGAGCAATCACATCTTATATTTTGAAATGGACCAATGCCAATTGACAAATAAATTGGGATACAGTTAAGAATGAAGAAAGGAATAAACATTTCGTAGTCAATAAAAGTTTCTGTTTTATTCTGCCCTTTGATGCCCAATATTTAATCTGATTGCTTGTATTACACATGCATTTCTACAAATGGTAGCATACATATCTCTGTTTACTCTCCCACTTGCTTAACTACAAAGTTGGAGTGGGTTATGGCATTAAGCTCAATTTTTAACATCTCTAGATTATATTAAGGTCTTTAAAACAGAACCAGGTGTAGATTTTTTTTTGACATGCCAAACCATAATGAAAAGACAAGTGATATTCCCTTAATAGCCCAGTATATAGAGCTGTCAGGAACTTAGAGTGTAACTACTACCAAAGCCCTCATTCTGGACAGTAGAGGAAGGAAAACATAAGGTAATCACTGATTTATGGCACTTATTTTACTGAACAGGAATAATAAAGACTAACTGTCTTAAAAGTGGAGTCTTTTCCTGGGTTTTCTGAAAAAATCCTCTTCCATGGAAATCCATGGGCACTGGTTATGCCTTCTTGGAGAATTTTTGTTGCCTATTTTCCTCCATGGATACATCTGAATTTAATAATGAGGAAGGTCAGTGTGAGATCAAACTACAGGGGACCACAGGAAAGAGTAGATAGGGAGGATACATTCATTAAGAGAATTAATTTTCAGGCTGAGGCATTTTAACCCCTGCATTTAATGTGGTTGCACAAAGTTACATAGAGTACTATTGTTCACTATTGTTAGACTCTCTGGCTACTTTAAGAGTTTATTTTGCTATATTTACTATTATATCTCTATCAAAAGAAATCAGGGCATGTATCATATGCTATTTAAAGTTATCCATCACATGTGTGTCATATAAAAATGTTCTAGTACATGCTCTTAAATTCCTAGTATCAAGAACTAAATAATCTCGAGGTATAGCTTTTCCAGCACAAAATAAAGTGCAGTGACATTTATCCCAGTCTGCATACTCTTTGACGATATGCAGCTCAAGGTTGCATTTTTGTTAACTACATCACCATATTTCTACTTCTGTTGAGTATATTGTCAAATGAAATCAGAGAAAGTGTCATATGTGCTGTAATGAACAATGTATCACCAACACCCTTACTTAGATCATTAGAACCTATACAAATTATATTATTATTTGATTTCATCTCATTATATTCTGCTCATATTTCATACAGCATGCAGTTATTGAGTGCTTTCTCTAATTGGGAAATATTAGGAAATGTGAGGAAAATGTCAAGTAAAGAAATTTCAACGTTCAAGATTGTGATTTGAATACACATATTATTTTTCCTATTGGATTTAAATTATTAAAAAAATAAAAATAAATCATAAGGTAAGAGATTTGGAAAATATACAATTTTCTTATATCGATGGTCCAGTAACATAAAGGGACTGCTGTACAGTATAAAAACTTCTAATTATTAATTACTTGAAACCCAAGTGACCTTGTCTCACATTCTCGTCTCATATCATGCTAAAACAAGGCAGCCAATTATACTGTAAATGAAATGGATTGTATTTGAATTAGTTGAGAACATTTATTCTGAGACTTTCAGAAAGAAGAAAATAAAAATTCTAATATAAGATAGGATATTACATGTAAGGTCAGAAAGAAATTTCATATGTAGAATAAAAAAATTAGAGCTTATATAATGTTGGTATTTGTGTTATACTATATAAAGCTTAGCCATATAAAATGTAAATTGCCATTCTGCATTTTTAGCCAAGTGTAAAATTAACACCAGAGATACATAACCAGGTAATACGGTAACCACGTTAAGTAAGATTACAATTATTATAAGGTAATTTTGGCACAATTATAAATAAGAACCCATGAAATTCAGTTTAAGACAAATTACAATATTCAAATCCCACTATTTACTGAAGAATAGCATAAAATGAAAATAGTATTGAAATGACTGTATCTCAAATACATATTCTTCTCTTTTTGAGTTATCTTAAATTATTGATGAGGGTCTAGTATCACATCCTATTCTTTTCCTTACCTTAGTCTTGTATGCCATTTTATATTGTTGATATTCCTCATTTAAATTCTTTTCTCCCTTGGTTTCATGGGCATTATTACTTCCTTATTCTGCCTAACATCTGTGAACATTCTATATTTTTCTTCTCCATGGACTGCTCTCTTTCTTTACCTTCACATGAAATATTGGTGGTACTTTAAGGTCTATTATGATATGCAGAATGTTCTTATTCAATACACATTCTGTGCTTGATGCCATGGGCCACCATAGTTTCAAATACCAGCTAAGATGCTGGTACCTCTCAGAACTGCCTCTCCAGATGTCATGTCTTTCCTAATAAATATATCCAGCTGCTTATTGATAGCTCTATTTGAACACTTCATATTTTAGATTGAACAAATACCACATTGAATTAGTGATCTCTACATCAAACTTGTTGCTCCTTTTACATTTTGTATATTAATAAATGTTACAGTTACCCATCTAGTCACCCAAGTCAGAAATTGGCTTTCTCCATTTTCTTTATTGTCAATATGTAACTAAGCATCAGACTCTCTGTAGTTTAGTTCCTTAGAATTTCCTAAATGATTCATTACTTTCTTCTTTCCTTAACCATGGTCTGTCACTCTCTCATGCCTAAGGCATTACAAAGTTTTTCAAATTGATGTCCAGGACTCTGGTTTTGCTCTCTAATCTATTCTCCACACTGATATTTGAGTAATATTTTCTAAACTTGAACTACGCTTATTTTATTTTCTCATGTAAAGCAAAGTTAATTGTTATTGCTCACATCCAGTGGTCTCCAATTTACCGCACGTATGAATTCCTTGGAATTATATTCCAATTTATGTATACACCATATTTTCTTTATCCATTCATCTCTCCATGAATATTTGCATTGTGTCTACATTTTGTCTATTTTGAATAAAGCTGCTATGATCACTGGGGACTTGTTTAAAATGCAGGCTGTTCAGTTCCCAGTACCAAAGACCGAATTATTAAGAGTGCAGTGGGGCCCAGGGCCAGGCTGGAGTGCAGTGGCGCGGTCTCTGCTCACTGCAAGCTCCACCTCCTGGGTTCACACCATTCTCCTGCCTCAGCCTCCCCAGTAGCTGGGACTACAGGCGCCCGACCCCACGCCCGGCTAATTTTTTGTATTTTTAGTAGAGACTGGGTTTCACTGTGTTCGCCAGGATGATCTTGATCTCCTGACCTCGTGATCTGCCCCCCTCCGCCTCCCAAAGTGCTGGGATTACAGGTGTGAGCCACCCTGCCCAGCCAACAAGTCCCACTCTCAACAATTTCTACATAAATGGAGCTCAGCTCAAACATTGAGAAAAATTAAAATAAAGATTAAAAGCCAAATATCTTGAGATGACGTACAGTGAGGTATCTTCCAATTGTTGATTTTCGTGTAATACCATTACTTGATACATAAGGTGTATTTTTTTTAACTATTTTTTATTGTGGTAAAAGACACCTCACATGAACTCTTCCCTTTTAGTAAATTTTTAAGCATACAGTACAGTATCATTAACTATATGCACATTCTTTTTACAACCGATGTCAAGAATATTTTCATTTTGAATGACTGAAACTCTGTACTCACTACACAGAAACTGCCCATTTCCCACTTCACTCAGCCCCTGGCAACCATCATTCTACTTTCTGCTTCTATGAGTTTGAATATTTAAGATCCCTCAAACAAGTAGAATCATATAATATTTGTCTGTGACTTATTTCCCCTAGGATAATGTTCCTCCAGGTTCATTCATATTATAGCATATGATAGATTTTCCATTTATATGGTTCAATAATATCCCATGTGTGTGGTGTGTGTGTGTGTGTGTGTGTGTGTGTGTGTGTGTGTGTATATATATATATTCCTTATACATTAATCTGTGTATAAAAATTTAGGTTCTTTCCATCTCTTGTCTATTTTGAATAAGGCTGCAATGAACGTAAAGTGTAAATATCACTGAGATTCCTCTTTGAATTATTTTAGATAAATATCCAGAGTTAAGATGACTGGATTATATGGTAGTTCTATTTCTAATTTTTTGAGATAACTACATAGTATTTCCCACACCAAATATTCCACTTTACATTTTCATCAGCAGTGCACGAGGGTCCAAATTTCCCTACATCCTCATCAACACTCGTAATTTTCTGCTTTTGTGAAAATGGCCATCCTAACAGGTTTAAGGTGATATATTTCATTGTAACTTTGGAAGATTTTGTTTATACTTTTATACTGGTGAATATATATAACATACGTTTTACCATTTTAACCATTTTTAATTGTTCAATTCAGTAGAATCAAATACATTTATAATATTCTGCAACCATCACCACCATCCATGTCCGGAATTTTTTCATCTTCACAAACCAAATCTTAATTCCCATAAACATTGTCCATTCTCCCTTTACCCTTGTTCTTGCAACCACAATTCTACTTTCTGTCATCACAAATTAGGCTATACTAGGAACTGAATATAAGTAAAATTATACAGTATTTGTCTTTTTCTGACTGGCTTATTTAAGTTACCACAACACCATTAGTGTTATTCCATGTTGTAGCATGTGTCATAATTTTCTTCATTTTTTAAGGCTGAAAATACTTCAGTGAATTTATATACCACATTTTCTTCATCAATTCATCTCTCCATGGATTTTTGCAATGTTTTGACACTTTGGTATTGTGAATAAAGCTGCTCTGAACATTGGAGAAAAAATACAATCTTTTTGAGTCTCTGCTTTCTTTTTGGCATATACACAAAAGGAAAATCTGTACAAAATTACAGTTGAATAGGTGGAATATATTGTCTGTATGCTTACGTTAATTCTATGTTGAATAGAATTAAACATATGATATTTTAATAGAATTAAAATATGGTCATTTTATGTTTAAGTTGTTGAGGAGCTGTCATAATGTTTTCCATAAAGATTGTACCATTGGTGTGCGCCTATAGTCCCAGCTACTTGGGAGGCTGAGGCAGGAGAATCATTTCAACCCTGGATGTGGAGGTTGCAGTGAACTGAGATCGCACCACTGCACTCTAGCCTGAGTGACAGAGCAAGGCTCTGTCTCAAATAAATAAAGATTGTACCATTGTACATTCCCACCAGCAATGCACAAGTGTTTCAATTTGTCCACTACCCTGCCAACATGTTATTTCTATGTTTTCTGAAAGAGTATTTTAATTGACAATTTTTATACATATTTATGGAATACAGTGTAATATTTTGTGACATGTATACAATGTGTAGTGATCAAATTAGTGATTAGTATATCAATAATCTCAAACATCATTTCTTCATGGTAGGATCATTCAAAATTCTATTTTCTAGCTATTAGAAAATATACAATAAATTAATGTTAACTATAGTGACTCTGCAGTGGTATAGAGCCCTAAAACTTATTTCTTCTTCCTCTTCTTCCTCTTCTTCCTTCTTCCTTCTTTCTTCTTTCTTCTTTCTTCTTCTTCTTTTTTTTTTTTTTTCTGGCTATTTTACCAGTTTTTACAATTCACATGTCGTATAACCCAACAATTTAAAATTTATAATTCAGCCAGGCACGGTGGCTCATGCCTGTAATTCCAGAACTTTGGGAGGCCGAGGCAGGTGGAGCACCTGAGGTCAGGAGTTCGAGACCAGCCTGGCCAACATGGCAAAACCCTGTCTCTACTAAAAAATACAAAAATTAGCCAGGTATGATGGTGCATGCCTGTAATCCCAGCTACTCGGGAGGTTGAGGCACAAGAATCACTTTAACCCAGGAGGCAGAGGGAGGCAGAGGTTGTAGTTAGTTGAGATTGTGTCACTGCACTCCAGCGTGGGTGACAGAATGAGACTCTGTCTCAAAAATAAATAAATAAATAAATAAATAAATAAATAAATAAATAAATAAATATAACAATAAAATAAAATGTAGAATTCAAACATTTTAAAAAATATTCACAAAATTGTACAATTACCAATATCTAATTCCAGAACACTTTCAACACCTGCCAAACAAACCAAAAACCCATTAGAAATCTCTCCTCATCTTCTTCCAACCCTCCTAACCCTAGGTAACCACTAACCTGCTTTCTGTCTCTATATAACTTGTCTGTTTTGAACATTGCATGCATACGGAATCATTCAATATGTAGCCTTTTGTTACTGTTTTCTTTCACATGTTTTCAAGGTTTGTTGCCATTGCAGCATTTATTAGAATTTCATTCCTTTTTATTGCTACATAGTATCCCTCTGTGAGGATATACCACCTTTTATTTATCCAAATACTTACAGCCAACTGATCTTCAACAAAGCAAAGAAAAACAAAGCAGAGAAAGGCCACCCTATTCAGCATATGGTGCTTGGTTTATTGGCAAGCCACATGTAGAAAAACAAAACTGAATGATCATCTCTCACTTTATAGAAAATGAACTCAAAGTGGATCAAAGACTTAAGTCTATGACCTGAAACCATAAAAATTCTAGAAGATAACCTTGGAAAAACTCTTCTAGATATTGGCTTAGGCAAAGACTTAATGACCAAGAACCAAAAAACAAATGCAGCAAAAACAAAGATAAATAGAGGGGACCTAATTTAACTAAAAAGCTTCTGCATAGAAAAAGATATAGTCACCAGAGGAAAGACAACCCACAGATTGGGAGAAAATATTCACAAACTATGCATCCAACAAAGGACTAATATTCAGAATCCACAAACAGGAAAATTTGACTCCCTGTTATTCCCATTTGGGTGCTCTGTATTCTGTATTTTTCTCTTGTCTAATTGCATTGGCTAGACTTCGAATACTATGTTGAATAAGAATGATGAAAGTGGTATTCGTGTTTTAGTTCTTTTTCTTTTTTTTTTTTGAGACAGAGACTCGCTCTGTCGCCCAGGCTGGAGTGCAGTGGCACGATCTCGGCTCACTGCAACCTCCGCCTCCCGGGTTTAAGCAATTCTCCTGCCTCAGCCTCCTGAGTAGCTGGGGACTACAGGTGTGCACCACCATGCCCAGCTAATTTTTGTATTTTTAGTAGAGACAGGTGTCTCACCATGCTTGCCAGACTGGCCTTGAACTCCTGACCTCATGATCTACTCGCCTCGGCTTCCCAAAGGGCTAGGATTACAGGCGACAGCCACCACACCCAGCCATTTGTTTCAGTTCTTATAGAAGGAGCTTTCAATTTTTTTCCTATTCATTATAAAATTAGTTGTGGATTTCTCATTTGTGGCTTTAATTGATTTGAGGAACATTCCTTACATATCTAATTGTTTGAATTTTTTTATTATGGAAAAATGTTGATATTTATTAATTGCTTATTCTGTGTCTATTGAGATAATCTTATGATTTTTTCCTTCATTCTGTTGGTGTAATATATTATGTTTATTGATTTGCTTATGTTAAACCATCTTTGCAACCTTGAGTTTAATCTCACTTGATCATAGTGTATAATCTTTTTAATGTGCTGCTGGATTTGTTTTGATAGTGTTTTGTCGATTTTTCCAGCTATTTTTTTCAAAGATATTGGCCTGTAGTTTTGTTGTTGTTATTGCTGTTGTGTCCTTATCTGGTTTGGGTATCAGGTTCAGGCTGGCCTCATAGAATGAGTCTGAAAGAATTTTCTCCTCTTCATTTTGTTTTTTGGAATAATTTAAGAATAATTGGTGTTAGTTATTCTTTAAATATTTGGTAGAATTCAGCAGCAAAGCCATCAGCCCTGGGCTTTTCTTTGTCAGTAGAAGTTTTATGATTCATTCAACTTCATTACTTGTTTTGGTATTTTCAGGCTTTTAATTTCCTTATAGTTCAATGTAGGTATTTTGTATTTGTCTGGAAATTTAGATTTTCCAATTTGTTGATGTGTAGTTGTTAATAATAATCCTTCCTTATTCTTTGCATTTCTATGCATAGGTATTAGAAATAATGTCTCCTTTTTGTTCTTGATTTTATTTGGGTTATTTTTTTTTCCTATTCAGAACTTTTTTTTTTTTTTTTTTTTTTTACTTTAAGTTCTGGGATACATGTGCAGAGCGAACAGGTTTGTGAGATAGGTATACATGTGCCATGGTGGTTTGCTGCACCTATCAACCCATCATCTAGGTTTTAAGCCCTGCATGAATTAAGTATTTGTCCTAATGCTCTCTCTCCCCTTGCCCCAAAAACCCTCGATGGGCCCCCATGTGTGATGTTCCCCTCCCTGTGTCCATGTGTTTTCATTGTTCAACTCCCACTTATGAGTGAGAACATGCAGTGTTTGGTTTTCTGTTCCTGTGTCAGTTTGCTGAGAATGATGGCTTCTAGCTTCATCCATGTCCCTGCAAAGGACATGAACTCATTCTTTTTTATGGTTGCATAGTATTCCATGGTATGTATTTGCCACATTTTCTTTATTCAGTCTATCATTGATGGGCATTTAGGCTGTTTCCAAGTCTCTGCTATTGTAAGCAGGACTGCAATAAACATACGTGTGCATGTGTCTTTATAGTAGAAGGATTTATAATCCTTTGGGTATATACCCAGTAATGGGATTGCTGGGTCAAGTGGTATTTCTGGTTCTAGATCCTTGTGGAATAACCACACTGTCTTCCACAATGGTTGAACTAATTTACACTCCCACCAAGAGTGTAAAAGCTTTCCTATTTCTCCACAGCTTCACCAGAATATGTTGTTTCCTTTTTAATAATCATCATTCTAACCGGTGTGAGATGGTATCTCATTGTAATTTTGATTTGCATTTCTCCAATGATCATGAGGATGAGCTTTTTCTATATGTTTTTTGGCCACATAAATGTCGTCTTATGAGAAGTGTCTGTTCATATCCTTTGCACACTTTTCAACGGTTTTCTTTTTCTTATATATTTGTATATTTTTTTTCTAGATTCTGGATATTAGACTTTTGTCAGATGGATAGATTGTAAAAATTTTCTCACATTCTGTAGAGTGCCTCTTCACTCTGATGATAGTTTCTTTTGCTGTGCAGAAGCTCTTTAGTTTAATTAGATCCCATTTGTCAATTTTGGCTTTTGTTGCAATTGCTTTTGGTGTTTTAGTCCTGAAGTCTTTGCCCATGCCTATGTCATGAATGGTATTGCCTAGGTTTTCTTCTAATGTTTTTATAGTTTTTAGTTTTATATTTAAGTCTTTAATCCATCTTGAGTTAATTTTTGTATAAAGTATAAGGAAGGGTCCTCTTTCTGTTTTCTGCTTATGGCTAGTTAGTTTTCCCAGCACCATTTATTAAATAGGGAATCCTTTCCTCCTTGTTTGTCTTTGTCAGGTTTGTGAAAGATCAGATGATTGTAGATGTGTGGTGTTATTTCTGAGGTCTCTGTTCTGTTCCATTGGTCCGTATATCTGTTTTGGTACCAGTACCATGCTGTTTTGGTTACTGCAGCTTTGTAGTATAGTTTGAAGTCAGGTAGCATGATGCCTCCAGCTTTGTTCTTTTTGCTTAGGATTGTCTTGGCTATACAGGCTCTTTTTTGGTTCCATATAAAATTTAAAATAGTTTTTACTAATTCTGTGAAGAAAGTCAATGGTAGCTTGATGTGAATAGCATTAAATTTATAAATCACTTTGGGCAGTATGGCCATTTTTACAATATTGACTCTTCCTATCCATGAGCATGGAATGTTTTTCTATTTGTGTCCTCTCTTATTTCCTTGACCAGTGGTTTGTAATTCTCGTTGAAGAGGTCCTTCATGTCCCTTTTGTAAGTTGTATTCCTAAGTATTTTATTGTCTTTTTAGCAATTGTGAATGGGAGTTCACCCATGATTTGGCTCTCTGCTTGTCTATTATTGGTGTATAGGAATGTTTGTGATTTTTGCACATTGATTTTGTATCCTGAGACTTTGCTGAAGTTGCTTACCAACTTAAGTATTTTGGGGGCCGAGACAATGGGGTTTTCTAAATATAAGATCAAGTCATTTTCAAATAGAGACAATTTGACTTCCTCTCTTCTTACTTGAATACCCTTTATTTCTTTCTCTTGTCTGATTACCCTGGACAGAACTTCCAATACTATGTTGAACAGGAGTAGTGAGAGAGGGCATCCTTGCCTTCTGCTGGTTTTCAAAGGGAATGCTTCCAACTTTTGCCATTCAGTATAATATTGGCTGTGGGTTTGTCATAAATAGCTCTTATTATTTTGAGATATGTTCCATGAAAACCTAGTTTATTGAGTTTCTAGCATGAAGGGATGTTGAATTTTATTGAAGGCCTTTTCTGCATCTATTGAGATAATCATATGGTTTTTGTCATTGATTCTGTGTATGTGATGGATTATGCTTATTGTTTGCATATGTTGAACCAGCCTTGCATCCCAGGGATGAAGCCAACTTAATTGTGGTGGATAAGCTTTTTGATGTGCTGCTGGATTTGGTTTGCCAGTAAATTGTTAAGGATTTTCGCACTGATGTTCATCAGGGATATTATTAGCCTGAAATTTTCTTTGTTGTTGTGTCTCTGCCAGGTTTTGGTATCCAGATGATTCTGGCCTCATAAAACGAGTTAGGGAGGAGTCCTTCTGTTTCTATTGTTTGGGATAGTTTCAGAAGGAATGGTCTCAGCTCTTCTTTGTATTTCTGGTAGAATCTGACTGTGAATGCATCTGGTCCTAGGCTTTTTTTGGTTTGCAGGTTATAAATTACTGCAGCCACTGGGCATAGTGGCTCACTCCTGTAATCCCAACACTTTGGAAGGCCAAGGTGGGCAGATCACGAGATCAGGAGATCAAGACCATTCTGGCTAACATGGCGAAACCCCATCTCTACTAAAAACACACAAAAAAATTAGCTGGACATGATGGCGGGCTCCTGTAGTCCCAGCTACTGGGGATGCGAAGGCAGGAGAATGGCATGAACCTGGGAGGCGGAGTTTGCAGTGAGCCGAGATTGTGCCACTGCACTCCAGCCTGGGCAACAGAGTGAGACTCCATCTCAATAAATAAATAAATAAATAAACAAACAAATAACTGCCTCAGTTTCAGAACTTGTTATTGGTCTATTCAAGGACGTCTTCCTGGTTTATTCTTTGGAGGGTGTATGTGTGCAAGAATTTATCCATTTCTTCCCCATTTTCTAGTTTATTTATGTAGAGGTGTTTATAGTATATTCTGATGGTAGTTTATATTTCTATGGGATCGGTGGTGATACCCCCTTCATCATTTTTTATCGTGTCTATTTGATTATTTCTCTTTTCTTATTAGTCTGGCTAGTGGTCTATCTATTTTGTTAATCTTTTCAAAAAACCACCTCCTGGATTCATTGATTTTTTTAAGTGTTTTTTTGGGTCTCTATTTTCTTCAGTTGTGCTCTGATCTTCTTTCTTTCTTGTCTTCTGCTAGCTTTTGAATTTGTTTGCTCTTGCTTCTTTAGTTCTTTTAATTGTGATGTTAGGGTATCGATTTCAGATCTTTTCCTGCTTTCTGATATCGGCATTTAGCGTCATAAGTTCCCCTCTTAACACTGCTTCAGCTGTGTCTCAGAGATTCTGGTACTTTGTGTCTTTGCTCTCATTGGTTTCAAATAACTTTATTTCTGCCTTTATTTAATTATTTACGCAATATTCATTCAGGAGCAAGTTGTTCAGTTTCCATGTAGTTGTGCAGTTCTGAGGGAGTTTCTTAATCCTGAGTTCTAATTTGATTGCACTATGGTCTGAGAGACTGTTTGTTATGATTTCCATTCTTTTACATTTGCTGAAAAGTGTTTTACTTCCATTTACGTGGTTGATTTTAGGATAAGTGCTATGTAGTGCTGAGAAGAACGTATCTTCTCTTGATTTGGGGTGGAGAGGTCTGTAGATGTCTATTAGGTTTACTTGGTCCAGATTATTTGGGTTTTCTATCTTTTTTCTCAGTTTAGCAAACAGTTTGTTAAATTTATCATTAAAAATGTGCTTTATTTATGTTTTGCATTTATTTTTCAAATTTATATTTATTTCTGCTCTCATAGTCAATATTTCTTTCATTTTACTAATTTTGGGTTTGGTCTGTTCTTGCATTCGTATTTCCTTGAGGGTCATGGTTAGGTTTGTGTGCTTAATATTGTCCCATGAGTCTTACAGGCTTTCTTCACTCCTTTTTACTTTATTTTTCATCTGACTGGGATATTTCAAAAGACATATTTTTCAAATTCAGACATTATTTTTTCTGCTTTATCTAGTCTATTCATGCTTTTTATTGTATTTTTTATTTTATGTATTGAATTATTTAGCTTTAAGATTTCTGTTGGGTCTTTCTTATGATTTGTATCTCTTTGCATAAATTCTCATTCATGTCATGAATTATTTACCTGGTTTCAATGAATTGTTTATTTGTATGCTCTTGTATCTCACAGAGTTTCCTTAAGATCATTATTTTGCATTGCCTTTCAAGTATTTTATATGTACCTTATTTTGAAGTGTCTGTTACTGGAAAATGGTGATACTTCTTTAGAGATGTTATGTTTTCTTACTTTTTTGTATTTCTTTTGTAACTACGTTGATATCTGCACACTTGATGAAGCATTTGTCTCTTTCAGTTTTATGGAGTAACTTTCACAGGAAAAGACATTTTTCCTGTAAATTTTTTCTATAGTGTCAGTTGGGGAGGGTGCTTTGGCTTAATTCTGGGTATGCACAGTAGAGTAGTCTGTATGATTTATTTGGCTTTAACCAATGTCAGCAGTGTCTACGGGTATCTCAATTGCTTAGACTGTGGGTATTTGTGAAGACAGTGGTGTGGCTTTGCTGAGGGTTGGGGACTCCAGGCAGGCCAGACAGTAGGTCTTGACAGGTAGGCATTCACCAAGTGTGTGCATTTGGTGGCTCTACCAGTCATTATAATTTTTATTTGCATTTCCCTGGTGATTAGGGTCTTAGTCCATTTGGACTAGTATACAAAATATCACAAACTGGATAGCTTATAAACATTATAAATTAATTATTTATTGTTCTGGAGACTGTAGTTTGAGATCCAAGTGCCAACATGGTCAGGTCCTGGTTATGGCCCTCTTTTGGGTTATGGACTGCTGACTTCTCTCTGTCTTTACAAGGAAGAAAGCGTGAGTGGTTTCTCTCACGACTCTTTATAAGGGCACTAATCTCATTCATGAGGGTTTCACCCCCATGACCTAATCACCTCCTAAAGTTCCCACTTCCTAATACCATCAATTTGGGTGGGAGAATTTTAACATATAAACTTTAGGGAGAAATAAACATTCAGACCCTAGGAATTAGTAATGTTTAGCATCTTTTTATAAACTTGATCATTTACATGTTCTTTTTGAAGAAATAACTATCCTAGTACTTTGCTCATTTTAAATGGGATTTTTTTGTTTTTTGCTATTGATTTTTAGGAGTTTTTGTATTTTGCATATTAATCTTTGATCAAATACATCATATGAAAATATTATCTCCCATTGTGTTCGTTGCCTTTTCACTCTGCTGCTTGTTTTTTATGCTATATGGAGCTTTTTGGTTTGATATAGTCCCACTTTAAAAAAAATTTTTCTGCCTGTACTTTTTGTGTTAGATCCAGGAAATTCATTGTCAAGGCCAGTATTATAAAGATTTTTATCTATGTTTTTATTTCACAGATTATAATAATGGCCCAGCTTTTTTTAAGAGGCTATCTAGTATCCCAGCACCATTTGTTTAAGAGATATCTTTTCACCATTGTATAGTTTTGGCACCCCTGTTGAAAATCGTTTTACAGTATATCCATGGATTTAGTTTGGACCTCTTTGTTTTATTTCAATTATCAAGTGTCTGTCTTTATGCCAACATCATATGGTCTTGATTCCTACTGATTTGTAATTTCTTTTTAATCAGAAAGTTTGAAATCCTCAGTTATGGTCTTCTTTCTCAAAATTGTTTTGATTATTTAGTATCCTTTGCAGTTCCACATGAATTATTATTATTTTTTTGTATTTTTGTGAAAAATAAATGAATCCCATTGAAAAACATTAGGATTTTAATAGAATTTGCATTGAATCGGTAGATTGCTTTTGGTAGTGTAAGGCATTTTAACAACATTAATTCTTCTAACCCATGAACATAGGGTGACTTTTCATTCATTTGTGTCTTCTTTAGTTTTCTTCAGCAATATTTCATAGTTTTCACTTTACAAATCTTTCACCTCCTTGGTTAAATTTATTTCTAGGTTTTTACTCTTGTTGGTGTTGGTGTAAATTGGATTTTCTTAATTTTATTTACCTATTTTTTTGCTAGTATACATAAATGTAACTACTTTTTGTAAGTTGATTTTATATTCTGAACAGTTTCTGAATTTATTAGTTTTTACAAGTTTTATGTAGAATTTTAGAATTTTCTATATATAAGATCATGTCATCTTTGAACAGAGATAATTTTACTTTTTTCATTTTGATGTAAATGCCTTTATTTTTCTTGCCAATTGCTCTAGCTAGACTTCATATTATTCTGCTGAATTGAAGTGACAAATATGGACATCCTTTGGTTGCTATTCCTTTGTTCCTGATCACAAGGAAAAACTTTGTCTTTCACCAGTAAGTATAATATTAGTTGTGATTTTTTAATAAATAGCCTTTATTGTGTTGAGAAATTTTCTTTTTTCCTATATTGTTAGTATTTAACTTAAAATGGCTTTTGTGGTTTATCAAATGCTTTTTCTGAATCTATTAAAATGATCATGTGATCTTCATCCTTCTTTCTTCTAATATGTTGTATTACATTGTTTGATTTTCATATGTGGAAACATTTTTGTATCCCAGTGATACATTTTGCCTTATCATGGTGTAGAATCCTTTTAATATGCTGTGGAAATTGGTTTTCTAGAATTTTTATATCCATGTTCATTAGGGATATTGGATTGTAGTTCCTCTTTCTTAGAGTATCTTTGTCTTTGGCATCAGGGCAATACTGACTTTATCAACTGAGTTTAGAGGACTTCCATCTTTTTCAGATTTGTGGAAGAGTTTAAAAGGATTGTTGTTAATTCTTTAAATATTAGGTGGAATTCACCAGTGAAGTCATGTTGTCCTAGGCTCTTTCTTGTTGGGAGTGTTCTGTTTAATGATTCAGTCTTCTTCTAGCTCAGACTATTTTTTCATGGTTTAGTCATTGTGGTTTGTATATTTCTAGATATATATGTATTTCTTCTAGGCTGTCAAATTTGTTGTTGTATAATGCTTTGTAGTAGTTTCTTAGGATCATTTTTTTTTCGTTTAGGATTAGTTGTCTCCTATTTCATTTCTGATTTGTTTTTTTACTTAAGTCTTTGCCCTCATTTTTAAATTCTAGCTAAAAGCGTATTCATTTCCTCTGATATTTCCAAACACGATGCTTAGATTTGTTTTCTATTTATTTATTTACTTCTACTCTAATCTTTATTATTGCCTTTCTTCTGCTATGGTTTATCTTTCTTTTTCTTCTACTAGTTCCTTGAGATGCAAAGTTAGGTTGTTTACTTGAGATAGTTCTTCCTTTTAAAGAAGTAAGCATTTAACACTATGAACTTCCCTTTTAGTACTGCTTTTGCTGCATCTTATATATTTTGATAAGTTTTTTTTTCATTTGCTTCAATATGTTTTCTAATTTCACTTTTGATTCCTTCTTTGAATCACTCCTTGTTCAAGAATGTTTAATTACCAAATATTTGTGAAGTTTCCAGTTTTTCTTCTGCTATTTGCATCTTGTTTCATTCTATTATGGTTAGAAAAGTATGTGGTATAATTTAAATCTCCTGAATCTTTTAAGACTTCTTTTGTAACCTCGAATGTGTTCTATCTAGCAAAATGTTTCATGTGCACTTGAGAAGAATGTGTATTCTATTGCTGTTGGGTGAAATGCTCTGTATATGTCTGTTAGGTCCCTTTGATCTACATATTGTTCATGTTCTCTGTTTATTTACAGTCTATACAAATGTTCCACCCGTTATTGAAAGTGGAGTGTTAAAGTCTCATATTATTATTTTAACACTGTCTAGTTTTCCCTTCATTTGTGTCAATGTTTGTTCCTTATATTTGCATTCTCTGTTATAGGGTATCCACACACACACACACACACACACATATATATATACACATATGTATAATATAAAATTTATCTTTCTGGTGAATAAACCTTACATATATGTATATGTGTATGTGCGTGTATGTATATATGTGTGTATATGCATATATACACATATATGTAAATATATACATATATGTCATATATATCTCTCTCTATATATGTCTTCATTTCTTGTGAGAGTTTTTGACTTAAAGTTTATAGTCTATTTAGTCTGGTATAAGTACAGTCACCCCCACTCCCTTTTGGCTACCATTTGCATACTGTACTTTTCTTCTATGCTTTCACTTTCAGTCTATGTGTGTTCTTATTTTTTTTATATTCTACATACAAATGTTCTCAATACATGTGTCTTTAAATCTAAAGTAAATCTCTTGTAAACAATGTATCGTTGGATTTTAAAAATTGCGTTCCTCTTTTCATTGGGTGGTTGTATCCGTTTACACTTAAAGCAATGGCTGACAGGGAAGGACTTATTATAGCCATTTTGTTGTTTTCTGTCTGTCTTGTAGCTATTTTGTTTTTTTCCTCTTTTTGTCTTTTGTGTTTCCTCATTTTTTCTTTTTTTGTAGCGACATGCTTTGATTCCTTTATCATTTTCTTTTATGTGTCTTCTATCAGTATTTTCTTTGATGTTACTGTCTTACCTGTTATAGTAAACTATCAAAGACTGGGAAGCCTAAGCAACAAATATTCATTTATCTCAGTTCTAGGGCTAAAATCTGAGATCGGGTGTCACCATGGTTGGGTTCTTGCTGAGGGCCCTCATTCTGATTTATAGTCAGCGGCCTTCTTGATGTATCCTCATGAGAGAGAGTAAAATCACCTCTCTTATTTGTCTCTCATCTCTCTCATAAGAACACTAATCCTATTCACAAAGGCTACATATTCTTGATCTCATTACCTCCCCAAAGCACCACTTCCAAATACCATCATATTGGGTCTTCAACATGAATTTGGAGGGATGCACAGACATTCATTTTTATAACAGTTACCGTTTGGCTGACATAAAACATCTCATAGATAGAAATTTTTTTTTTAAGCTGATAACAACTTAACTTGAATTGTACACAAAAACCCTACTCTTTTATTTTGCCCCCAAATTATGTTATGGACATCACAAATTACATCTTCTATCGTGTATCCATCAACCTATGCTTAAAGTTATAGTTATTTTTATACTTTTCTATCTTCTATATTAGAATAAAATTGATTTGTGCAGTGCTGTTAGAGCAATATTCTGCAGTTGTGTATATATTTATTATTACCAGTGAACTTCCACTTTCTTACGCTTTTATGATGTTCTTTAGTGCTCTTTCATCTTAACAAACTCTCTTCAGCATTTCTTGTAATGCAAATCTGGGGTAACATACTTCCTCAGCGTTTGTAAACATTTCTGGGGTATTCTTTATTTCTCCTTCATTTTTGAAGCACAGTTTTGTCAGATAAAGTAGTCTTGGTTGTATATGAGCCTTAATTCTACTTTCTACAAGCCTGTGGAAAATATTTTTATTAGTTAAGATTACAATATTATTAACTATAATCTTCTTGCAATACTTGCATGTTCCTATGTTTATCTTTACTTTTTCGAAGGTAAAATCATTTCCTGCTGCTTCCCAAATTACTTTTACTGTTAACATTATAAAACCTTGAGATGGAAAATCTAAAACTTCAAAAACTTAATTAAATTTCCTTACTTAAGCTTTCTAATATTTGATTATGAAATATCATTTGCACCAATTAACAAAAGCAAAGTACTCTTTATAGCCCATTTCTAGTTCCTAACCTAATTATTCTTCTTAAATACTTGAATATAAATGTGAAATTGAACAAATTTGAGGTTCTTGCATCACTCCTATTTCTAAAGTATCTGTTTCACTAGTGTATGGTAATAAGATTGTGGGAAAATGGTGCTTTAATAATCGTGAGGTCAGATGCACATCTGATGTTCGCAGCTATGTTATATTACCAACCATTTTCTCTTTTGTGATTGACAAGTGTCCACACATTGATGATTTTTAAATAGTTAAATATCATTATGTTTCTTTGGTTTTTCCATAATTATAGGAAATGATTAGCTAAATCTCCATATTTCTTACAAATTTTATGAAATATGTTTAAAGAGTAAAGACGGTACTCAAAACTTAGCATGTTTGCATTAACTATGATTTATCTATATTTATACCTCTGTATATAAATATAAAAAATTACAAAAACATAAATGTAAAAATATAAACATCTATATTTATATTTGTGTGTCTCTATATATCGGCAAAGGAGAGAGAAATACAAAGAGAGAAATAGAGAAAGCTATTTGGATACATTTTAATTTCTGAGAATAAACTTACATGTTTGGGGATGTACAATAACCTTACTTATTAGGAATAAGCAGTAGCATCAATAATAAAATAACTGCATGTCTTCAGCTTCTACATTTGAATCAAAATTTTTTTGACATAATCTATTTCTATTTTTTAAGGTGAGAAGTAGTGACTCACTTTAGTTTTCTTTCCCCAAAAAACTGGATATTTAAATTGACAACCTCAATGTCTTCCAGCTTTATGGAAATACACAATTTGTATATACTCATTCATATCATCATGATATTTGTTGACTAACTCACCAGTCCTCAATTATAGCCATTAATTTCCTTGTGTTGATAATAATTTGTTCTTGATAAAGCACCATGCTAACTGAGATTTTTCTGTAAAATATTTCATAAAGCATTATACTTCGATACTTTTTGAATATTAGAATTGATAGTTACAAAAATAAAGATGAATAAATAATTACATAACATAAGAATTAATTATAATAATTCTCAAAATTGTTTGTTGTAAAGGTCATTTTGTTAAAAATATCTTCACTCCCCTTTCTTCCCTTTTGCTGTGGGATGAATATATCTTCATGCCCCATTAATGTTAGTCTTAGCTATGTGACTTGCTTGTGCAATAGCATATGAACAAATGTGATATACAAAGGTCCAATAAAAGCTAATTATTGGCACTTCTCATGAGGTTCTGATAGATGTTTGCAGAATAAAATGTTTTATATAACAGACATTAATTCACTCTCAGTCTTAAGATAGGAACACATCATGCAAACCTTAGCGCTCTGTTCAGCCTGAATATAAACCAAGTCAACATCAGGAGAGCTAAATAGAATCATAGCCAACCCAAAGACTGAGTGCTGATATATATGTGTTTACTACAATTCATGAGATTTGTGTGTTACTTAGAAAAGATATATATTTGGGGTGTCTTTTGTTGTAAATAATAATCATATTAATATAAACAACTGCTGTTGCTTAGTCAACATTGGTTTACTTTTTTCCCAAACAAAACAATGTAATACGGTAAGTACTTACTGTTGGCATTTATTATGTGTCTCTTGGTGTTTCTGAGGTTTCCTTCATTTATCTCAAGATGGCTACTGTAGTTCTAGATATTGCGTCAACATTCAATGCAGAAGAATTGGAGAATAAAAAGGAATAACACTGGCTGGGCGTGGTGGCTCACGCTTGTAATCCCAGCACTTTGGGAGGCCGAGGCAGGCGTATCATGAGGTCAGGAAATCCAGACCATCCTGGGTAACAAGTTGAAACCCCGTCTCTACTAAAAATACAAAAAGTTAGGGGGGCATGGTTGCAGGCACATGTAGTCCCAGCTGCTAGGGAGGCTGAGGCAGGAGAACGGCCTGAACCCAGGAGGCGGAGCTTGCAGTGAGGCGAGATCGCACCACTGCACTCCAGCCTGGGTGACAGGGTGAGACTCCGTCTCAAAAAGTTTTTAA
The DNA here is from genome assembly GCF_007565055.1 of Rhinopithecus roxellana. Taxonomy (NCBI): domain Eukaryota; kingdom Metazoa; phylum Chordata; class Mammalia; order Primates; family Cercopithecidae; genus Rhinopithecus; species Rhinopithecus roxellana. The sequence continues at coordinate 41,062,755 of NC_044555.1, read as the reverse complement.
AAAATTTAATTGGGAAATACAAAGTTTTTCCAAAGGTAACTGGCAGACTTCTAGAACTGGATCACATGAACACTCATATCTGTAATGTAGCCTAAGAAATAGGGTAACACATTGCTCTTATAGAATTAGAAAAATTCTTCCCCGCCCCGCCCCCACTCCCCAAGATGAAGGTTTACTCTGTCGCTCAGGCTGAAGGGCCAGTGGCACCATCTCGGCTCACTTCAATCTTGGCCTCCCGGTTTCACATGATTTCACATGATTCTCCTGCCTTAGCCACCTGAGTAGCTGGGACTACAGCCATGCGCCACCATGCCCAGCTAATTTTGGCACTTTTAATAGAGAAAGAGTTTCACCATGTTGGCCAAGTGGTCTCAAACTCCTTACCTCAGGTGATCTGCCCTCCTTGGCCTCCAAAAGTGCTGGGATTATAAGCATGAGTCACTGTGTCCAGCCCCTAGAATTAGATAAATTCTGATCCATTGCTTAAGACTGGTACAATGTTGTCCCATACAAAAATTTGGCTTCTAACCATAAGAGAGAGAGGAGAAAATGATTATGAATACTGGGAAAACACAAACAATGATTCTTACTGTTAGTATTGTTTATTAGGCCCTTTAATGCTTGCTCTCCCTAGTCACCTTTAAAGTCATAGTATGGTAATTTACATGCTTACAATTTTTTGAGACAGAGTCTTGCTCTGTTGCCCAGGCTGGAGTGCAGTGATGCGATCTCAGCTCACTGCAGCCTCTGTCTCCCAGGTTCAGGCGATTCTCCTGCCTCAGCCTCCGGAGTAGCCGGAATTACAGGCATACACCATCACATCTGGCTTTTTTCTTTCTTTCTTTCTTTTTTTTTCTTTTTGTAGAGACAACGTTTTGCCATGCTGGCCAGGCTGGTCTCAAACTTCTGCCCTCAAGTGATCCACCCACCTAGGCCTCCCAAAGTGCTGAGATTAACACTATATATTTCAAAAACATGTATTGATGTCTTGGAAAAAATTCCCTGCATAAGCGAAATCCAAAATACAATCAAGGACCTAGCTTTTGCATACAGGTATGGCTTTTGCCCTTTTATGTCAGTATTTTGCTCTGAAAATATCAATGCCACACATTCCCTCAACAATGCAATCCTTTCTTGGTTTAGTTAATCTCACTTTCCATAAACTTAGTAAACTTTTTGTCTTCTTTTCTAGAATAGCTGGATTTTACTTTACTTGGAGTATAAGTCAACGAATAGTTTGAAGGAACTTATTTTTAACATGTTGATCCCTCTATTAGTTTTAAGAGCATTTCATGGGGAGGGCGGAGCAAGATGGCCAAATAGGAACAGCTCCAGTATCCAACTCCCAGCGCGAGCGACACAGAAGACGGGTGATTTCTGCATTTTCAACTGAGGGACTGGGGTCATCTCGCTAGGGAGTGCCGGACAATCGTTGCTGGTCAGCTGCTGCAGCCTGACCAGCGAGAGTTGAAGCAGGGCGAGGCATCGCCTCACCTGGAAGTGCAAGAGGGAAGGGAATCCGTTTTCCTAGCCCGGGGAACTGAGACACACAACACCTGGAAAATCGGGTAACTCCCACCCCAATACTGCGCTTTAAGCAAACAGGCACACCAGGAGAATATATCCCACACCTAGCCGGGAGGGTCCCACGCCCACGAAGCCTCCCTCACTGCTAACACAGCAGTCTGCGGTGATCTATCCACAAGGCAGCAGCAAGGCTGGGGGAGGGGCGCCCGCCATTGCTGAGGCTTAAGTAGGTAAACAAAGCCGCTGGGAAGCTCGAACTGGGTGGAGCTCACAGCAGCTCAAGGAAACCTGCCTGTCTCTGTAGACTCCACCTCTGGGGACAGGGCACAGCTGAAGACCAACAGGGGAAGCAGCGGGGGCCGGTGCAGACGCGAACGACTCTGTCTGACAGCTTTGGGGAGAGCCGTGGATCTCCCAACGTGGAGGTTGAGATCTGAGAACGGACAGACTGCCTGCTCAGGTGTGTCCCTGACCCCTGAGGAGCCTAGCTGGGAGACATCCCCCACTAGGGGCAGTCTGACACCCCACACCTCACAGGGTGGAGTACACTCCTGAGAGGAAACTTCCAAAGGAAGAATCAGACAGGTACACTCGCTGATCAGCAATATTCTATCTTCAGCAACCTCTGCTGCTGATACCCAGGCAAACAGGGTCTGGAGTGGACCTCAAGCAATCTCCAAAAGACCAACAGACAGTCCTTCTGACTGTCAGAAGGAAAACTATCAAACAGGAAGGACACCTATACCAAAACCCCATCAGTACGTCACCATCATCAAAGACCAGAGACAGATAAAACCACAAAGATGGGGAAAAAGCAGGGCAGAAAAGCTGGAAATTCAAAAAATAAGAGCGCATCTCCCCCTGCAAAGGAGTGCAGCCCATCGCCAGCAACGGATCAAAGCTGGTCAGAGAAAGACTTTGACGAGATGAGAGAAGAAGGCTTCAGTCCATCAAACTTCTCAGAGCAAAAGGAGGAATTAAGTACCCAGCGCAAAGAAACTAAAAATCTTGAAAAAAGAGTGGAAGAATTGACTGCTAGACTAATTAATGCAGAGAAGATCATAAATAAAATGACAGAGATGAAAACCATGACATGAGAAATACGTGACAAATGCACAAGCTTCAGTAACTGACTCAATCAACTGGAAGAAAGAGTATCAGCGATTGAAGATCAAATGAATGAAATGAAGTGAGAAGAGAAACCAAAAGAAAAAAGAAGAAAAAGAAATGAACAAAGGCTGCAAGAAGTATGGGATTACGTAAAAAGACCAAATCTACGTCTGATTGGGGTGCCTGAAAGTGAGGGGGAAAATGGAACCAAGTTGGAAAACACTCTTCAGGATATCATCCAGGGGAACTTCCCCAACCTAGTAGGGCAGGCCAACATTCAAATTCAGGAAATACAGAGAACGCCACAAAGATACTCCTCCAGAAGAGCAACTCCAAGACACATAATTGCCAGATTCACCAAAGTTGAAATGAAGGAAAAAATCTTAAGAGCAGCCAGAGAGAAAGGTCGGGTTACCCACAAAGGGAAGCCCATCAGACTAACAGCAGATCTCTCGGCAGAAATTCTACAAGCCAGAAGAGAGTGGGGGCCAATATTCAACATTCTTAAAGAAAAGAATTTTAAACCCAGAATTTCATATCCAGCCAAACTAAGTTTCATAAGTGAAGGAGAAATAAAATCCTTTACAGATAAGCAAATGCTTAGAGATTTTGTCACCACCAGGCCTGCCTTACAAGAGACCCTGAAGGAAGCCCTAAACATGGAAAGGAACAATCGGTACCAGCCATTGCAAAAACATGCCAAAATGTAAAGACCATCGAGGCTAGGAAGAAACTGCATCAACTAACGAGCAAAATAACCAGTTAATATCATAATGGCAGGATCAAGTTCACACATAACAATATTAACCTTAAATGTAAATGGACTAAATGCTCCAATTAAAAGACAGACTGGCAAACTGGATAAAGAGTCAAGACCCATCAGTCTGCTGTATTCAGGAGACCCATCTCACATGCAGAGACATACATAGGCTCAAAATAAAGGGATGGAGGAAGATCTACCAAGCAAATGGAGAACAAAAAAAAGCAGGGGTTGCAATCCTAGTCTCTGATAAAACAGACTTTAAACCATCAAAGACCAAAAGAGACAAAGAAGGCCATTACATAATGGTAAAGGGATCAATTCAACAGGAAGAGCTAACTCTCCTAAATATATATGCACCCAATACAGGAGCACCCAGATTCATAAAGCAAGTCCTTAGAGACTTACAAAGAGACTTAGACTCCCATACAATAATAATGGGAGACTTCAACACTCCACTGTCGACATTAGACAGATCAACGAGACAGAAAGTTAACAAGGATATCCAGGAATTGAACTCATCTCTGCACCAAGCGGACCTAATAGACATCTATAGAACTCTCCACCCCAAATCAACAGAATATACATTCTTCTCAGCACCACATCGCACTTATTCCAAAATTGACCACATAATTGGAAGTAAAGCACTCCTCAGCAAATGTAAAAGAACAGAAATTATAACAAACTGTCTCTCAGACCACAGTGCAATCAAACTAGAACTCAGGACTAAGAAACTCAATCAAAACCGCTCAACTACATGGAAACTGAACACCTGCTCCTGAATGACTACTGGGTACATAACGAAATGAAGGCAGAAATAAAGATGTTCTTTGAAACCAATGAGAACAAAGATACAACATACCAGAATCTCTGGGACACATTTAAAGCAGTGTGTAGAGGGAAATTTATAGCACTAAATGCCCACAAGAGAAAGCAGGAAAGATCTAAAATTGACACTCTAACATCACAATTAAAAGAACTAGAGAGGCAAGAGCAAACACATTCAAAAGCTAGCAGAAGGCAAGAAATAACTAAGATCAGAGCAGAACTGAAGGAGATAGAGACACAAAAAACCCTCCAAAAAATCAATGAATCCAGGAGTTGGTTTTTTGAAAAGATCAACAAAATTGACAGACTGCTAGCAAGGCTAATAAAGAAGAAAAGAGAGAGGAATCAAATAGATGCAATAAAAAATGATAAAGGGGATATCACCACTGACCCCACAGAAATACAAACAACCATCAGAGAATACTATAAATGCCTCTACGCAAATCAACTAGAAAATCTAGAAGAAATGGATAATTTCCTGGACACTTACACTCTCCCAAGGCTAAACTAGGAAGAAGTTGAATCCCTGAATAGACCAATAGCAGGCTCTGAAATTGAGGCAACAATTAATAGCCTACCCACCAAATAAAGTCCAGGACCACATGGAATCACAGCTGAATTCTACCAGAGGTACAAGGAGGAGCTGGTACCGTTCCTTCTGAAACTATTCCGATCAACAGAAAAAGAGGGAATCCTCCCTAACTCATTTTATGAGGCCAACATCATCCTGATACCAAAGCCTGGCAGAGACACAACAAAAAAAGAGAATTTTAGACCAATATCCCTGATGAACATTGATGCAAAAATCCTCAATAAAATACTGGCAAACCGGATTCAGCAGCACATCAAAAAGCTTATCCACCATGATCAAGTGGGCTTCATCCCTGGGATGCAAGGCTGGTTCATCATTCGCAAATCAATAAACGTAATCCAGCATATAAACAGAACCAAAGACAAGAACCACATGATTATCTCAATAGATGCAGAAAAGCCTTTTGACAAAATTCAACAGCCCTTCATGCTAAAAACGCTCAATAAATTCGGTATTGATGGAACGTACCTCAAAATAATAAGAGCTATTTATGACAAACCCACAGCCAATATCATACTGAATGGGCAAAAACTGGGAAAATTCTCTTTGAAAACTGGCACAAGACAGGGATGCCCTCTCTCACCACTCCTATTCAACATAGTCTTGGAAGTTCTGGCTACGGCAATCAGGCAAGAGAAAGAAATCAAGGGTATCCAGTTAGGAAAAGAAGAAGTCAAATTGTACCTGTTTGCAGATGACATGATTGTATATTTAGAAAACCCCATTGTCTCAGCCGCAAATCTCCTTAAGCTGATAAGCAACTTCAGCAAAGTCTCAGGATACAAAATCAATGTGCAAAAATCACAAGCATTCTTATACAGCAGTAACAGACAAGCAGAGAGCCAAATCAGGAATGAACTTCCATTCACAATTGCTTCAAAGAGAATAAAATACCTAGGAATCCAGCTTACAAGGGATGTAAAGGACCTCTTCAAGGAGAACTACAAACCACTGCTCAGTGAAATCAAAGAGGACACAAACAAATGGAAGAACATACCATGCTCATGGATAGGAAGAATCAATATCGTGAAAATGGCCATACTGCCCAAGGTTATTTATAGATTCAATGCCATCCCCATCAAGCTACCAATGAGTTTCTTCACAGAATTGGAAAAAACTGCTTTAAAGTTCATATGGAACCAAAAAAGAGCCCACATTGCCAAGACAATCCTAAGTCAAAAGGACAAAGCTGGAGGCATCACGCTACCTGACTTCAAACTATACTACAAGGCTACAGTAACCAAAACAGCATGGTACTGGTACCAAAACAGAGATATAGACAAATGGAACAGAACAGAGTCCTCAGAAATAATACCACACATCTACAGCCATCTGATCTTTGACAAACCTGAGAGAAACAAGAAATGGGGAAAGGAATCCCTATTCAATAAATGGTGCTGGGAAAATTGGCTAGCCATAAGTAGAAAGCTGAAACTGGATCCTTTCCTTACCCCTTATACGAAGATTAATTCAAGATGGATTAGAGACTTAAATGTTAGACTAATACCATAAAAACCCTAGAAGAAAATCTAGGTAGTACCATTCAGGACATAGGCATGGGCAAGGACTTCATGTCTAAAACACCAAAAGCAATGGCAGCAAAAGCCAAAATTGACAAATGGGATCTAATTAAACTAAAGAGCTTCTGCACAGCAAAAGAAACTACCATCAGAGTGAACAGGCAACCTACAGAATGGGAGAACATTTTTGCAACCTACTCATCTGACAAAGGGCTAATATCCAGAATCTACAAAGAACTCAAACAAATATACAAGAAAAAAATAAACAACCCCATCAAAAAGTGGGCAGACGATATGAACAGACATTTCTCAAAAGAAGACATTCATACAGCCAACAGACACATGAAAAAATGCTCATCATCACTCGCCATCAGAGAAATGCAAATCAAAACCACAATGAGATACCATCTCACACCAGCTAGAATGGCAATCATTAAGAAGTCAGGAAACAACAGGTGTTGGAGAGGATGTGGAGAAATAGGAACACTTTTACACTGTTGGTGGGATTGTAAACTAGTTCAACCATTATGGAAAACAGTATGGCAATTCCTCAAGGATCTAGAACTAGATGTACCATATGACCCAGCCATCCCACTACTGGGTATATACCCAAAGGATTATAAATTATTCTGCTACAAAGACACATGCACACGTATGTTTATTGCGGCACTATTCACAATAGCAAAGACTTGGAATCAACCCAAATGTCCATCTGTGACAGACTGGATTAAGAAAATGTGGCACATATACACCATGGAATACTATGCAGCCATAAAAAAGGATGAGTTTGCGTCCTTTGTAGGGACATGGATGCAGCTGGAAACCATCATTCTTAGCAAACTATCACAAGAAGAGAAAACCAAACACCGCATGTTCTCATTCATAGGTGGGAACTGAACAATGAGATCACTTGGACTCGGGAAGGGGAACATCACACATTGGGGCCTGTCATGGTGAGGGGGGAGGAGGGAAGGATTGCATTGGGGAGTTATACATGATATAAATGATGAATTGATGGGTGCTGACGAGTTGATGGGTGCAGCACACCAACATGGCACAAGTATACATATGTAACAAACCTGCACATTATGCACATGTACCCTAGAACTTAAAGTATAATTAAAAAAAAAAAAGCATTTCATTACTTTAATATAATTAAAATATAAGACATAGTGGCAATTAACTTGCCATACCCTCCTGTGGTGTTAATTGGACGTATGAAAAACTTCTTGCTCATTTTGCCTTTAATTTCTTCTGTGTTATTTTGTTAAAGTAAAAAAAAAAAAAAAATTGGATTTTTTGGATTAAAAATGGAAGATTGAAGGTTCATGTAAGTTAAAAATACGAAATTGTACATGAATTTTATAAGTGTATTGGTCCAAGAATGCTCTCAGTAATAGCAGTTTAATGTATTTCTATTAAGAATTTAGAAATGTCCATTGCAGTAAACATCAGAAAAAAACAGAATCAGCTTCTTAATATACCAAGTGACTAAATAAATAAATCACAATGAATAAAGCTGAAGTATATTCCCAGATCAATATGTAACATATCAATAAAATCATGGTTCAGAGGTGGCAGCTGGATTAAATAAATATTTAAACTTATTAAAATCTTTGATAAAATAAAAATAATCCTAAAATATAAAGAAATGAAGATTAGTTTACCACTATTTTTATGAGTACAAAAATGTATAAATAGACATGGTAGGCATTAGGATATGATAAAGTAATATTGATATTGATCTCAGTTTTTTAATTCACCACTTTAAAGTCAAAGAAAAATAGGTTTTCCTTTAGATGAGGGATTTTTAAAAACAGTTAACCAACTTAATAAAAACCTCAGAAAATAGAAAGTTAACTAGTTTTTAGTGAGTTAAATGATGGCATATGAAATATCACAGGCCAATAGTCAGAAATTCATTGTACTGTTTTTTTTTTTTTTGATTTAGTAGGAAAAGCTCAACCCAGGAAACCCCACTCATATGTTTCACATCTTCCAACAAACATTACTGAGAAACTGCATGTTATCTTTCTTTGTTTAAAAAAATATTTTATGCCTTGCTAAGGACAAATTGTAAGATGAGACCAGTAAAATGTCCTTGAATAGCATTGAAGAGATGTATATAAAAATAAGAATAGAGCGATTTCTTTAAAGAAAAGAATAAGCTTTTTCACTGTTAATAGTCATGCATGAAAGAGGAAAGAGTATATGCTGAAAAAAATAAAGCAATTATATAAACACAGCAAGTTGAGAGTTAAAGATAAAATTATTAAAGAATTGTTGTATTTCTTCTCCTATAACTTATGGCTACTGTGAGAAGCTACTAATCTTATTTATCTAATATGCTGGTATAGTAGACTACAGGAAGACCTACTAAAAAAGTAATTTGAATATTCTTGATGTATTCAAATACATAAGACCTAATATCTTGCTTCCGAGGGTGCTGAAAATGAAGTGAGGTTATTGTAGAGTAACTACTTACTAGTTCTAAGAACTTGTAGATGCACGGGAGAAATTCATGAATATTAGAAAAGAGGCACTGCAAAGGTGAATGTCTAGAAATTTTACATTTCTATGTTTAAGCTTTAGGCTTAGAAAATTATGATAATTTTTCAAACCCTTAGAAAACCATGGGTTTCTAACTAACATTCATATGTTCAAAAAATATGTTTGAGTATATTAAATGCTTTCCAAAATGCAATTATAGATTTGAGATATTAAGTAGAAATTATAGAAATCTGTCTTTATCTGGGAAGGTTTAATTCAGAGACAAAAATATATAATGAACAGAATAAAACGCGTAGTCAAAAGCGTAAACTTGACTCAGAATTGAAGTTTCTGAGGCCATGATTAACGGTTACTTTTCAGGTATGTGAAGAACCAAAATGTTAAGACATACAGACACACACACATTTACATACACACATCACAAATAGCTTGCAAATGAATCCAAACAATGAGATCCATATGGAGAGGAAAGACAATTAGATACAATTTAGAAGACCCCACAGAAGTCATTTAACTGCTATATAATTGTTTTCTCATTTGAAAAATTAAGGTGTTAGACTAGATAAATTTTAAGGTTTCTTGTAGCTGTAAAATTTTACAAGTTTGTTAGAGACAAACCTGCAGTTTAGAAGACAGTGTTTAAAATATCCAAATATAATATAATTTTTAAATACAAGGACATTTCCCTTCTCACTGACCAAATTTCCTCCCACAAATTCCACCTCAAACAAAAACTCTTTTATCAGGGAGAGGTAGATATTATATTAGAGATCATTTTAGATCTGCTGATTTAAAATACAGTTTAAAATACAGTTGTGGTAGTAGTACTGCAATGTAGACATAAAAATAAGACAAAATGTTTTGAAAGAATAAACAACAGACCTCGGTGGTTGATTATACATGTGTGAAAGATAAAGTAAAAGGAGAAGAAAATTTAAATACATCTTTAATTTGTGAGCCTTATACTTGACAAAATTATATTATCATAGATTAAATTGGGTGAGACAGATGAGGACATAGTTTTTGAATGGAAGATAGCTACTTAAATTTTTAGAGATTGAATTAAGAATTTGAACTTGACTGTAAATATTCACTGAAAAATTTAAAGTACGTGGTAGAAGCCTGGTAGGGTTGTCAAGGATAGGGTCTAATTTACGCTACATACTAACTGAGGGCAATAGGCCATTATAATTTGTTTTGTCGTATTTGTTAAAGTCAAGTAAGTACAAAATTTTGGCAAAGGGCCTGGCACATAAGTTCTAAATAATTGGCAGAATAATCCCTTCAATTTGCTTCATCAGTGTTTTATACTTTCTATTGTAGAAATATTTTACTTTTCTTGTTAAAGTAATCCCTAGGTTTTTAATTTTATTTATAGCTAATGTGATTACATTCGGTTTCTTTTTTGGATTGTTTTCTGTTGATGAAAAGATGTTTCATGATCATGGATTAGAAAAATCAGTATTGTTAAAATGTTCATACTACCAAGAATCAGCATTGTTAAAATGTTCATACTACCCAAGGCAATCTATACATTCAATGCAATCCTTATCAAATTGTCAATGACATTCTTAATAGAAACAGGAAACAATCCTAAAATTAAATAAAACCACAAAATATAAAATAGCCACAGTTATATTGAGCTAAAAGAACAAAACTGGAAAAATCACATTACCTGACTTCAAATTATACTACAGAGCTATTGTAACCAAAACAGCACAGTACTGGCATAAAAACAGACACATAGACCAATGGAATATAATAGACAACCCAGAAACAAATCTATATATCTACAGTGAATTCATTTTTGACAAAGATGCCAAGAACTTGCATTGTGGAAAGGTCAGTCTCTTCAATAAATGGTGCTGGGAAAACTGGATATTCATATGCAGAAGCATGAAACTAGACCCCATTCCTTGCCATATATAAAAATCATATCAAAATGGATTAAAGACTTAAATCTAAGACCTCAAACTATGAAACCACTGAAATAATATTTTGGGAAACTCTCTAGGACCTTGAATTAGCCAAAGATTTATTAAGTAATACCCCACAAATGTAGGCAAGCAAAGAAAATATGGACAAGTGGGATCCATCAAGACAAAAAGCTTCTGTACAGCAAAGAAAAAATAAAAATAAAAAAAGTGAAGAGACAAAGGATATAGTTTGGATTTGTGTTCCCACCCAAATCTCATATTGAATTGTAATCCCCAGTATTGGAGGAGGGGCCTAGTGGGAGGTGGTTGGATCGTGAAAGAGGATGTCCCACTTGCTGCTCTCATGATGGTGAGTGAGTTCTATAAGATCTGATTGTTTAAAAGTATGTAGCACTCCCCTTGCTCTCTCTTTCTCCCTCTCTGGCCAAGTAAGATGTGCCCACTTCCCCTTCCCCTTCCACCATGATTGTAAGTTTTCTGACGGCTCACCAACCATGCTTCTTGTAGAGCCTGTGGAACTGTGACTCAATTATTTCTCTTTTCCTTATAAATTATCCAGTCTCAGGTAGCTCTTTATAGCAGTGCAAGAATGGACTAATATAATAACCCACAGAATGGGAGATAATATTTGCAAACTAACCATCTGACAAGGGACTAACAATCAAAATATATAAGGAACTCAAACAACTTTACAGGAAAAAATTTGAATAATCCAATTAAAAATGGGCAAAAGATCTCAACTGATGTTTCTCAAAAGAAGACATACAAATGGCAAACAGGTAGATGAAAAGGTGGTAAACATTATTTTTTCATCAGAGAAATGCAGGTCAAAACTACAATGACATATGATCTTGCCCAGTTAAAATGATATTTATCCAGAAGAAAGGCAATAACAAATGCTGGTGAGAGTGTGGAGAAAAGAGAACCCTTGTACACTGTAGGTGAGAATGTTAATTAGTATAACTACTACAGAGAACAGTTTGGATGTTTCTCAAACACTAAACATAGAACAACCATATGGTCCAGCAATCCCACTGCTGAATATACACCCAAAAGAAAGGAAATCAGTATATTGAAGAGATATCTGAACTCCCATATTAATCACAGCACTATTTATTCAAAATAGCCAAGATTTGGAAGCAGCCTAATTGCCCACCAATGGATGAATTGATAAAGAAAATGTGATGCTTATACACAATGAAATACTATTCAGCCACAAAAAAGAACTAGATTCGGTCATTTGCAACAACATGGATTTAACTGAAAGGTCATTATGTTAAGTGAAATGAGTCCAACACAGAAAGACAAACATTGCATGTTCTCACTTATTTGTGGGTTCTAAAAGTCAAAATAATTGAACTCATTGACATTGAAAGCAGAAGGATGATTACCAGAGGCTGAGAAAGCTTGTGGGTGGTCTGGGGGGAAGTGGAGACGGTAAATGGGGAAAAAAAAGTTTAAAAGAATGAATAAGACATACTATTTTATGGCAGAACAGGGTACCTATAGTCAATAATAACTTAATTGTACATTTTTAAATACAGTAAAATTGGATCTTTTGTAACACGAAGGATACATGCTTTACAGAATAGATATCACATTTACCATATTATTATGCATTTCATGCCTATATTAAATATTTCTTGTACCCCACAAATATATACACCTAGTTTGTACACACAAAAATTAAAAATTTTAAAAAATTTAAAAAAGAAAAATATATCTCATGTTACTATTTTCCATAACTACATTTATTCATTCAGTCAGGTAGTAATTTAACAAACATTTATTGATAACTTGTTTTGTGTCCAGGATGAAAACTGACATTTTCTCATTCTGCACTGATGCAGTTTTATTATTTATATTACATCCTTAATTATATCTTTTACAGATTCAGGAAGATGACATTTGTTTCTTAGACTGTGACCCCAATGTCAAATTTTCTCTCTGCCTATGTCTATAGGTGAGTATGCAGCATGATTTCTAGATCTTGAGAAACATTAAGAAATTTTTTGACATCCAGAGCCCTGCAATTTATTCTTTTGTTCCTCAACACATATATAAAATCTACAATGAATTTTATTTATTAATTAATTTATTTTTATACCTTATGTTCTAGGGTACATGTGTACAACGTGCAGGTTTGTTACATAGGTATACATGTGCCATGTTGGTGTGCTGCACCCATTAACTCGTCATTTACATTAAGTATATCTCCTAATGCTATGCCCCCCTCCCCCCACTCAACAACAGGCCCCGGTGTGTGATGTTCCCCTTCCTGTATCCAAGTGTTCTCATTGTTCAATTCCCACCTATGAATGAGAACATGCGGTGTTTGGTTTTTCTGTTCTTGCGATAGTTTGCTGAGAATGATGGTTCCAGCTGCATCCATGTCCCTACAAAGGACATGAACTCATCCTTTTTTATGGCTGCATAGTATTCCATGTCGTATATGTGCCACATTTTCTTAATCAGTCTGTCATTGATGGACATTTGGATTGGTTCCAAGTCTTTGCTATTGTGAATAGTGCTGCAGTAAACATACATGTGCATGTGTCTTTATAGCAGCATGATTTATAATCCTTTGGGTATATACCCAGTAAAGGGATGGCTGGGTAAAATGGTATTTCTAGTTCTAGATCCTTGAGCAATCTCCACACCGTCTTCCACAGTGGCTGAACTAGTTTACAGTCCAACCAACAGTGTAAAAGTGTTCCTATTTCTCCACATCCTCTCCAGCACCTGTTGTTTCTTGACTTTTTAATGATTGCCATTCTAACTGGTGTGAGATGGTATATCATTGTGGTTTTGATTTGCATATCTCTGATGGCTAGTGATGATGAGCATTGTTTTGTGTGTCTGTTGGATGCATAAATATCTTCTTTTGAGAAGTGTCTTTTCATATCCTTTGTCCACTTTTAATGTTTTTTTTTTTTTTGTTTTTTTTTTTCCAAATTTGTTTGAGTTCTTTGTAGGTTCTGGATATTAGCCCTTTGTCAGATGAGTAGATTACAAAAATGTTCTCCCATTCTGTAGGTTGCCTGTTCACTCTGATGGTAGTTTCCTTTGCTGTGCAGAAGCTCTTTAGTTTAATTATATCCCATTTGTCAATTTTCGCTTTTGTTACCACTGCTTTTGGTGTCTTGGACATGAAGTCCTTGCCCATGCCTGTGTTCTGAATGTTATTGCCTAGGTTTTCTTCTAGGGTTTTTATGGTATTAGGTCTAACATTTAAGTCTCTAATGCATCTTGAATTAATTTTTGTATACGGTGTAAGGAAGAGATCCAGTTTCCGCTTTCTACTTATGGCTAGTCAGTTTTCCCAGCACCATTTATTAAATAGGGAATCCTTTCCCCATTTCATGTTTCTCTCAGGTTTGTCAAAGATCAGATGGTTGTAGATGTGTGGTATTATATCTGAGGGCTCTGTTCTATTCTGTTGGTCCATATCTCTGTTTTGGTATCAGTACCATGCTGTTTTGGTTACTGTAGCCTTGTAGTATAGTTTGAAGTCAGGTAGCATGATGCTTCCAACTTTGTTCTTTTGGTTTAGGATTGTCTTGGCAATGCGGGCTCTTTTTTGGTTCCATATGAACTTTAAAGTAGTTTTTTTCCAATTCTGTGAAGAAAGTCATTGGTAGCTTAATGGGGATGGCATTGAATCTATAAATTACCTTGGGCAGTATAGGCATTTTCACAATATTCATTCTTCCCATCCATGAGCATGGAATGTTCTTCCATTTGTTTGTGTCCTCTTTTATTTCGTTGAGCAGTGATATGTAGTTCTCCTTGAAGAGGTCCTTCACATCTCTTGTAAGTTGGATTCCTAGGTATTTTATGCTCTTTGGAGCAATTGCAAATGGGAGTTCACTCATGATTTGGCTCTCTGTTTGTCGGTTATTGGTGTATAGGAATGCTTGTGATTTTTGCACATTGATTTTGTATCCTGAGACTTTGCTGAAGTTGCTTATCAGCTTAAGGAGATTTTGGGCTGAGACAATGGGGTTTTCTAAATATATAATCATGTCATCTGCAAACAGGGACAATTTGACATCTTCTTTTCCTAATCTAATACCTTCTATTTCTTTCTCTTGCCTGATTACCCTGGCCAGAACTTCCAACACTATGTTGAATAGCAATGGTGAGAGAGGGCATCCCTGTCTTGTACCAGTTTTCAAGGGGAATGCTTCCGGTTTTTGCCCATTCAGTATGATATTGGCTGTGGGTTTGTCACAAACAGCTCTTTTTATTTTGAGATACGTTCCATCAATATCGAATTTATTGAGCGTTTTTGGCATGAAGGGCTATTGAATTTTGTCAGACGTCTTTTCTGCATCTATTGAGATAATCATGTGATTTTTGTCTTTGGTTCTGTTCATATGCTGGATTAGATTTATTGATTTGCAAATGTCGAAGCAGCCTTGCCTCCCAGGGATGAAGCCCATTTGATCATGGTGGATAAGCTTTTTGATGTGCTGCTGGATTCAGTTTGCCAGTATTTTATTGAGAAGTTTTTCATCAATGTTCATCAGGGATATTGGTCAAAAACTCTTTTTTTGTTGTGTCTCTGCCAGGCTTTGGTAAGGATGATGTTGGCCTCATAAAATGAGTTAGGGAGGAGTCTCTCTTTTTATATTGATTGGAATAGTTTCAGAAGGAATGGTACTAGCTCTTCCTTGTACCTCTGGTAGAATTTGGCTATGAATCCATCTGGTCCTGGACTTTTTTTGGTTGGTAGGCTATTAATTATTGCCTCAATTTCAGAGCCTGCTATTGGTCTAATCAGGGCTTCAACTTCTTCCTGGGAGAGTATATGTGTCCAGGAATTTATCCATTTCTTCTAGGTTTTCTAGTTTATTTGCATAGAGGTGTTTATAGTATTCTCTGATGGTAGTTTGTATTTCTGTGCGGTTGGTGGTGATATCCCCTTTGTCATTTTTTATTGCGTCTATTTGATTCTTCTCTCTTTTCTTCATTAGTCCTGCTAGTGTTCTATCAATTTTGTTGATCTTTTCAAAAAACCAGCTTCTGGATTCATTGATTTTTTGGAGGTTTTTTTTTTTTTTTTTTTTTTTTTTTTTTTTTTTTTTTTTTTTTGTCTCGATCTCCTTCAGTTTTGCTCTGATCCTAGTTATTTGTTGCCTTCTACTAGCTTTTGAATGTGTTTGCTCTTGCCTCTCTAGTTCTTTTAATTGTGATGTTAGGGTGTCAATTTTAGATCTTTCCTGCTTTCTCTTGTGGGCATTTAGTGCTATAAATTTCCCTCTACACACTGCTTTAAATGTGTCCCAGAGATTCTGGTATGTTGTATCTTTGTTCTCACTGGTTTCAAAGAACATCTTTATTTCTGCCTTCATTTCGTTATGTACCCAGTAGTCATTCAGGAGCAGGTTGTTCAGTTTCCATGTAGTTGAGCAGTTTTGAGTGAGTTTCTTAATCCTGAGTTCTAGTTTGATTGCACTGTGGTCTAAGAGACAATTTGTTTTTATTTCTGTTCTTTTACATTAGCTGTGGAGTGCTTTACTTCCAACTATGTGGTCAATTTTGGAATAAGTGCAATGTGGTGCTGAGAAGAATGTATATTCTGTTGATTTGGGGTGGAGAGTTCTATAGATGTCTATTAGGTCTGCTTGGTGTAGAGATGAGTTCAATTCCTGGATATCCTTGTTAACTTTCTGTCTCATTGATCTGTCTAATGTTGACAGTGGGGTGTTAAAGTCTCCCATTATTATTGTGTGGGAGTCTAAGTCTCTTTGTAAATCTCTAAGGAATTGCTTTATGAATCTGGGTGCTCCTGTATTGGGTGCGTATATATTTAGGATAGTTAGCTCTTATTGTTGAATTGATCCCTTTACCATTATGTCATGGCCTTCTGTGTCTCTTTTGATCTTTGATGGTTTAAAGTCTGTTTTATCAGAGACTAGGATTGCAACCCCTGCCTTTTTTTGTTTTCCATTTGCTGGGTAGATCTTCCTCCATCCCTTTATTTTGAGCCTATGTGTGTCTCTGCACGTGAGATAGGTCTCCTGAATATGGCACACTGATGAGTCTTGACTCTTTATCCAATTTGCCAGTCTGTGTCTTTTCATTGGACCATTTAGCCCATTTACATTTAAGGTTAATATTGTTATGTGTGAACATGATCCTTTCATTATGATGTTAGCTAGTTATTTTGCTCTTTAGTTGATGCAGTTTCTTCCTAGCATCGATGGTCTTTACATTTTGGCATGTTTTTGCAGTGGCTAGTACCAGGTGTTCCTTTCCATCTTCAGTGCTTCCTTCAGGATCTCTTGTAGGGCAGGCCTGGTGGTGACAAAATCTCTAAGCATTTACTTGTCTGTAAAGGATTTTATTTCTCTTTCACTTATGAAACTTAGTTTGGCTGGATATGAAATTCTGGGTTGAAAATTCTTTTCTTTAAGAATGTTGAATATTGGTCCCCACTCTCTTCTGGCTTGGATAGTTTCTGCTGAGAGATCTGCTGTTAGTCTGATGGGCTTCCCTTTGTGGGTAACCCAACATTTCTCTCTGGCTGCCCTTGACATTTTTCCCTCATTCCAAATTCAGTAAATCTGACAATTATGTGTCTTGGAGTTGCTCTTCTCGAGGAGTATCTTTGTGGCATTCTCTGTATTTCCTGAATTCGAATGTTGGGCTGCCTTGCTAGGTTGGGGATGTTCTCCTGGATAATATCCTGCAGAGTGTTTTCCAACTTGGTTCCATTCTCCCCATCACTTTCAGGTACAACAGTCAGACATAGACTTGGTCTTTTCACATAGTCCCATATTTCTTGGAGGTTTTGTTCATTTCCTTTTACTCTTTTTTCTCTAAACGTCTGTTCTTGCTTCATTTCATTCATTTGATCTTCAATCACTGATACCCTTTCTTCCAGTTGATCGAGTTGGTTACTGAAGGTTGTGCATTTGTCACATAGTTCTCGTGTCATGGTTTTCAGCTCTATCAGGTCACTTAAGGACTTCTCTACATTGGTTATTCTAGTTAGCCATTCATCAAATGTTTTTTCAAGATTTTTAGCTTCTTTGCGATGGGTTCGAACTTCCTCCTTTAGCTCGGAGAAGTCTCATCGTCTGAAGCCTTCTCTCAACTCGTCAAAGTCATTCTGCCTCCAACTTTATTCCGTTGCTGGCGAGGAGCTGCGTTCCTTTGGAGGGGGAGAGGCGCTCTGATTTATATTTAAAAGCACTGCTTTTACCCCATCTTTGTGGTTTTTACCTACCGTTGGTCTTTGATTATGGCGATGTACATATGGGGTTTTTGTGTGGATGTCCTTTCTGCTTGTTAGTTTTCCTTCTAACTGTCAGGACCCTCAGCTGCAGGTCTGTTGGAGTTTGCTCAAGGTCCACTCCAGACCTGTTTGCTGGGGTATCAGCAGCAGAGGCTGCAGAAGAGTGAATATTGCTGAACAGCAATTGTTACTGCCTCTTCGTTCCTCTGGAAGCTTCGTCTCAGAGGGGCACCCAGCTGTGTGAGGTGTGAGGTGTCAGTCTGCCCCTAGTGAGGGATGTCTCCCATTTAGTCTACTCGGGGGTCAGGGACCCACTTGAGCAGGAAGTCTGTCCATTCTCAGATGTCAAACTCTGTGCTGGGAGAACCACTACTCTCTTCAAAGCTGTCAGACAGGGACATTTAAATCTGCAGAGGTTTCTGCTGCCTTTTGTTTGTACTATGCCTTGTCCTCAGAGGTGGAGTCTACAGAGGCAGGCAGGACTCCTTGAGCTGCGGTGGGCTCCATCCAGTTCAAGCTTCCCGGCCGCTTTGTTGACCTACTCAAGCCTCAGCAATGGTGGGTGCCCCTCCCCAAGCCTCACTGCCACCTTGCAGTTAGATCTCAGACTGCTGTGCTAGCAATGAGGGAGGCTCCGTGGGTGTGGGACCCTACGAGCCAGGTGCGGGATATAATCTCCTGGTGTGACGTTTGCTAAGATCCTTGGTAAAGCACAGTATTAGGGTGGGAGTGACCGATTTTCCAGTTGTTGTGTGTCACGGTTTCCCTTGGCTAGGAAAGGGAATTCCCTTCCCTCTTGTGCTTCCCGGGTGAGGCGATGCGTCTCCCCACTTCGGCTCTCTCTCGGTGGGCTGTACCCACTGTCCTGCACCCACTGTCCAACATGCCCCAGTAAGATGAACCTGATACCTCAGTTGGAAATGCAGAAATCACCCATCTTCTGTGTCGCTCACACTGGGAGCTGGAGGCTGGAGCTATTCCTAATTGGCCATCTTGGTCTCCAAGGTACATTGCATTTTAATTGCAGAACTAAATATCTTTTTCTAAATGCCGAAATATAATCAACCTTACTCTACAGAAAAACTCCAAAGTATCACTCTTATCCTGTTAGTATCTATAGCCACTGCACTTCAAAATAAGTCATTTTGCTTCACACATGACATTAAAATACATTCAAAAAATATTTTGTGTCATAAGTACACTTTGAGTTTATTTCCTGGGTCATGATAATTTCTCTTCATATATTAGATCTTTTTTTTATTTTTTGTCAAATGTGGTGATCTTCAGCTTTGTTAAGTGGGAATTCCTTAGCATTCCACAGATTTGCCATGTTTTTCACATTATTTCTCAAAGCTCCCTGACAACAAAACAAAACAAAAAAATTATTGATATTTTTATTTTAATATTATAGTGTAGAATATCGCTAACTGATGGAAATAAATAGAATCTTTCGAATTATTTTTTAGTAGAGGAAAGTGTATGATATTTTCTGGTATTGTCTTGATTTGTCACAAGTACAAAATTATAAATTGAACCAACAGGGGAAAAGAAAAGAGACTATAGGAATGCATTACATAAATGTAAGGGCAAAGATATATATAAACCAAAAGTATATTTATAATTGTGCACCAAAACCATTATTCATGATATTAGGTAAAGTATATGCTGTTACCTATTGTGATATTTGGTAGAGTTTTTATGATGGTTCAAATTTTAACCAATTTATTGAACTTTTAAAATGAAACCTTTGTTCATGTGGAAACTCCGTCAGGGTTTCTAAATGTTACTTTTAGGCAAAATATCAAATTATTTTTATTGCTATGCCAGAAATTATGAGAATCATGTGTGCTATATAGGAATGTATTAATGAAAGTACAACAATTTTCAAAGAGGTTCTGAGAGATCCTTTCCTTCCACTTGGGGAGACGAGGGAGAAGAGTGGGGAGAATTTTGTCTTGCCTCTTGATAGTGGCTCAGACACAATAGGGTAGGGCACCAGTCATGAGGACCTATTTCCTGGCCTTAGCTCCTGGATAACACATCTAGAAACATGATGGGCCAGAAAAAATCTGACTCCTGATTCCAGGCCTTGGCTCCTAGATGGCATTTCCAGTCTCTCATTGGGCCACAGGAGAGCCCACTTTACTGAACGGGGATACTTGAGCTTTGCAATATTCACCACAAGCTGATGGAAGAGTCCTTGGTCCTTGAGTGAACATCTGTGATAGGCAGGCAGTATGTGCCATAGACCTGAGGGGAGAGATTTCTCTGCTTTAGGAGAGAAGAGGGAAGAGTGGGAAGAACTTTATCTTGTGGCTTGGGTGCCAGATCAGTCACAGTAGAATAGAGCACCAGGTCGATTCTTAAGATTCCCAAATCCAGGCCCTGATTCCTAAATGATATCTCTGAAACCAAGCAGGGTTTGGAGGAGATGCACTGCCCAGAAAGGAAGGAGACATACCTGGTCAAATTCACCACTTAATAGTAGAGCCCTTGAGCCTTCAATGAACGTAAATGTTAGCCAGGCAGTGACCACCGTGGACCTTGTGAAAGACCTAGTGCTGTGCTGGCTTTGGATCTGACTCAGCACGGTCCCAGTGGTTGTGGCCACAGTGTTGCTTGTGGCACTCCTTCCCCAACTCCACACACCTACACACACACACACACACACAGAAAGAGAGAGAGAAAGAGAGAGAGAGAGAAAGAAAGAGAGAGAGAGAGAGAGAGAGAGAGAGAGAGAGAGACTCCATTCATTCAGAGGAAAGTAAGGTAAATGAACAATATACTCTGATACTCTGCCTGGTAGTTCAGAGAATTCTCTCTCATCTTTCCCAAGACCATTAAGGTGGTACTCATTTAGTCAACAAGAGCCACAGTGTGACTGGGCTTGGAGTGCCTATTAATGCAAATACAGCTTCACTGATCATAGACTTAGATCACAACACCCAAGTCCCTTTGAATACTTGGGAATTCTTCCCAAGAAGCATGGGTACAAACAAGCGTAGACTGTGAAGACTACATAAATACCTAACACTTCAACGCCCAGACACTGATAAACATTCACAAACATCAAGACACCAATGACCAATCCAGGAGAAACAGAGATATGTGACCTTTCAAACAAAATATTCAAAATAGTTGTTTTGTTGACGCTCAGTGAAATTCAAGAAAATACGCACAGAGAAGAGATTCAGAATCCTATCATATAAATTTAACAAAGATATTAAAACAAAAAGAATAAAGCAGAAATTTTGAAGCTATAAAATTCAATTACATTGAAGAATGTTTCAGAGTCTCTTAAAAGGAGAACTGATGAAGCCGAAGAAAGAATTAGTGAGCTAAAAGACAGGCGATTTTAAAATACATGCCCAGAGGAGCCAAAAGAAAAGAGAATCCAAAAGAAGAAAGTGAGCCCACTGGATCTGGAAAATGGTCTCAAAAGGGCAAACGTCAGAGTTATTGGCCTTAAAGAGGATGTAGAGGGAGAAATAGATGTAGAAAGTTTATTCAAAGGGATAATAACAGAGAACTTTCCAAACCTAGAGAAACATATCAATATTAAAGCACAAGGAGGTTACAGAACACCAAGCATACTTAATCCAAAAAGACTACTTCCAAACATTTAGTAATCAACCATCCAAATGTCAAGGGCAAAGAAAGGATTCCAAAAACCAAAAGAGAAAATAAATAAATAACATACAATGATGCTCCAATATGTCTATCAGCAGACTTTTCAGTGGAAATCTTACAGACCAGGAGAGAGTGGTATGACACATTGAAGTGCTAAATAGAAAAAAAATCTAAGGGCCAGGCACGGTGGCTCACATCTGTAATCCCAACACTTTGGGAGGCCAAGGTGGGCGGATCATGAGGTCAAGAGATCGAGGTCATCTTGGCCAACATGGTGAAACCCATCTCTACTAAAACTACAAAAATTAGCTGGGCGTGGTGGTGCATGCCTGTAATCCCAGCTACTCGAGAGGATGAGGCAGGAGAATCGCTTGTACCCAGGAGGCAGAAGTTGCAGTGAACCGAGATTGCGCCACTGCACTCTAGCCTGGTGACAGAGCAAGACTCCATCTCAAAAAAAAAAAAAAAAAAAAAAAAAAAGAAAGAAAAAAGAAAAAAAAGAAAAGAAAAAATCTAAGAGTAGTATATCCAGTGAAAACATCCATCAAACATGAAGGAGAAATTATTTCCCAGATGAACAAAAGCTGAGGGATTTCATCAACACCAACCTGTCCTAAAAGAAATGTTAAAGGGTCTTATTTGTTTAATCTGCAAGGAAAGGATGTTAATGAGCAGTAAGAAATCATTTGAAGGTACAATAGTCACTGGTAATAGTAAGTACACAGAAAAACACAGAATATTATAACACTGTAATTGTGGTGTGTCAGCTACTCATATCCTTCAGTTGAAAGAATAAAAGATAAACTTATCAAAAATTATAACTAAAGCAAATTTAAAAGGCATAAAGAGTATAATAATACAAGAATAGAAACAAAACAGTGGGGGAGATGAAGTTGAAGCATCGAGTTTTTATTAGTTTTCTTGTTGCTTATTTATTTATGAAATCAGTATTAAATGACAGAAGTATGAAATAATAGGTTATGAGATATTATTTGCAAGCCTCAAATTAAAAAAAATACAGTGGATACACAAAAAATAAAATGGAAGAAATTAAACATATGACTGGAGATAATTACCTTTAATAAAGGAAGACAGAAATGAAAGAAAGAAGGAAGAAAAGACCAGAAAACAAATAACAACATGGTAGGAGTAAGTCTTTACTTATCAATAATACCATTGAATGTAAATGGACTAAACAATAAAAAGACAAAGAGTGGATGAATGGATTAAAAAATAAATTCCAGCGATCTGTTTCCTACAAGAAACACACTTTAACACACATATGAACTGAAACTGAAGGGATAAAAAATATATTCCATGCCAACAGAAACCAAAAAAGAACAATAGTAGCTATACTTATGTCAGACAAAACACAATTCATTACAAAAACTGTAACAAGAGTAAAAGTAGGTATTATATATGATAAAGAAGGCAATTCAGAAAGAGGATATAACAATTATAAATATACATTGACCCAACAATGGAGCACCATTGTGGCCGACCAGGTCTCATTAATTCAGGCCTCCATTACAATTGTCCCAGCACTTACTGAGTAACTAGGTTAAACATTTAAAGCTGATTGAGCCAGTGCCCTTGTACAAAGCCTGGACTGTACAAAGAGTTCTGCCTAGGCTTTTCCTGGGCCCTGAAGCATGACAAGATAATGAAGGAATTTTTAGCAGGACCCTTTTAGGATGAAACAAGTTTCATTGTGGGTGTGAAGAAACTCCCCAGGCCTCCACAAACAAGTGTATTGGGGTCTAAAGGAACTCCTCAAACCTTTATGATTTACAGAAGATAAGGGTAGTCCCCCCAGCACCTAGACCTATTAAGATTAAGTAAATTTACTAAGCCTTCAGAGGAAGGTCTTCAAGACTCAGGCCTTAGTTATAGGTTAAAAGAAATTAATCACTTATGTATTTAGATGAACACACACTTACACGTAGGCATATAGCTTAGAAGGTATATAAGCTCTGGAAAACTTCGTAATTTTGAATTGGTCTGGTGATAATTTCCAGGCTTTCTCCCTGTAACCAGTTGCAGAAAACAAAACCTCTTCTTACTCTTTTTCTCCCTAGTTCGCCTGCATTTCATTACTGGGCCACGAGAAATAGCAGCTCAGCCCTCAGTTTGGTCCAGGAACACCCAGATATACAAACAAAGTATTATTAGAGCTAAAAAAGAAGATAGATGCCAATAAATAATAGCTGGAGACTTTTTTTTTTTTTTTTTTTTTTTTTGAGACAGAGTCTTGCTCTGTCACCCAGGCTGGAGTGCAGTGGCCGGATCTCAGCTCACTGCAAGCTCCTCCTCTTGGGTTCATGCCATTCTCCTGCCTCAGCCTGCCGAGTAGCTGGGACGACAGGCGCCCGCCACCTCGCCCGGCTAGTTTTTTGTATTTTTTAGTAGAGACGGGGTTTCACCGTGTTAGCCAGGATGATGTCGATCTCCTGACCTCGTGATCCACCCGTCTCGGCCTCCCAAAGTGCTGGGATTACAGGCTTGAGCCACCGCGCCCGGACTAGCTGGAAACTTTAATACCCCACTTTCAGCACTGGACAGATTATGCAGACAGGAAATCAACAAAGAAACATGGCAATGAATTTGCACTATATACCAAAGGAACCTAATGGATATTTACAGAACATTTCATTCAATGGCTGCAGAATAAACATTACTCTCCTCAGCACATGAATCATTATCAATAATAGACCCTGTGTTATTCTCATTCCTCAGTTTCCATGTACTACTTGGGAGGTTACCATAGCTGATGAAGGATGTGTGCAGAAGTCAAAACACTAAGAAAACACTGACAGGGCAGAAGGGATTCAGTGGCTACAAGATGGCTGGGCCAAACGTTATTGAATTATTTTTAGTACCTCCCTGCCATCCTGCCACATGACCTGAATGCAACATAATATCAGAAATGGATGGTTTTTGGTCAGCCTTCCAAAATTGGGAGACCAAGAGAACCTGAATGTAAAGGAGAGGGAGGACTTTGGGAAAGCAGGCCCACAAAGCTGTTTTTACAATCCTGGACTTGCCTAAGACTAATTCACGGATAAAATCTGAATTTTCTTGCCACAGTTTTTGAGAACTAACAGATAGATCTTATTTTCAGGTGGAGACTGACAACTAGGTAATGAGTAGGTGTGACAGATCGTATAAACAATACAATGGCTTTGAAAACAAAATTGACGTTTGAACCACAGCCCATAGAAGGTGGATAAGAACTCACAGCCTGAACCAAATATATGTCAATTGCCTGTTAAAACAAAATATTAACATTCTGTATAGGATGTAAACAAGACCTAAAGTCTCAGGATATAATATTCAAAGTTTCCAGGTTACAATTTAAAATTACTCAGGCAAACAATTAAAAGACATCAAGAAAGAGATGACACAGATGTTAGAATTATCTGGAAAAATATGTTATGAAAAAATTGTTCAAATTTTTGAATGAGAAATTACGATGATCTTGAAACAAAGATTACAATAAAAATATCAACAAAGAAATTAAATATATTTAAAGAACCAAACGCCATCAGAGGTCTCTCGTCTGGCAGGGGGATCTCAGGCTTATCAGAAGCTACACTTTCCAGGTAGTTATTCAAACTGGGCCTCTCCTCCATTTTGGACAAAAAAGTATGCTTCCTTAGGTGATGGCTTTTTGTATTGGGATTTATCTACTTGCCTTCCCACATACTCAGTGTCTCTGGGCATAGATAGGGAGTGTCAGAAATTCCTCTTTTTGTCACATCCTTTTGCTTTTAATATTTTTTTCTTCTAACGTTCTTTAAACTATAAGAAATATCAGTATAGATTTCTTTGTAGTATTCCAGTGTAGGACATTTGGACTCCCT
The DNA here is from genome assembly GCF_007565055.1 of Rhinopithecus roxellana. Taxonomy (NCBI): domain Eukaryota; kingdom Metazoa; phylum Chordata; class Mammalia; order Primates; family Cercopithecidae; genus Rhinopithecus; species Rhinopithecus roxellana. The sequence continues at coordinate 41,037,231 of NC_044555.1, read as the reverse complement.
AAATCTGAGGATTTGTGTATTTACTCAGTAAGTAGTAGAAATTGCTCAGCCTTTGACTATTTAAAAACTCACTAATTTGCTAAAGTCGTGTGACCTCCCTTGCTGTAACATTTAGTCAACATTTGAAGTCATTCTGTACTTAAATCCCTAATCTGCCAAAGTCGTGGGACCTCTCTAACTGTAATGTACATTCAACATTTGTTGAATTTTTCATCCTGTACTTATTTCTTAATTGTTCTTGTTACAGTCATCCCTCCCCTATTTGTCATTTAGCTTTCTGTGGTGTTCCAGTTACCCTCAGACGAGCACAGTTCAAAAATAGGTGAGAACAATACAATTATATATATGCATATATTTATTACATATAAATTATTATATATATTATATATAAAGAGAGACCACATTCACATTTTTAGTATATTTTTATAACTATTATTTTGTTTTTTCTTGTTTTTCTCTTATATTGACTAATTTGTAAATTGAACTTTATTGTAGGTATTCATGTATTAAAAAACATAGTATATATAGTGTTCAGTACTATCTGTGGTTTTGCGCATTTACTGGGGTACTTGGAATGTATTCCCCACAGATAAGGGTAAACCTACTGTAAATATTTATTGTTGTTTGTGTACTGCACACTGTATAAATTATTAAACTCTTAATTCCGGTTTCTTATGTATGCATTTATGTTTAATAGTTTGTCAAATTATTAATTTCAACATACTTTTTTATTACAAATGATTCTATTTTTTATTTTGGTCAAATTAGGCTTTTTTAAAGTAACGCTTTTTTCTTTTAGTAGGATTTTCCATCTACCTTTTATGGCCATATTTGACTTAGGTGTTGAGCAGCTTTCACGGACTATTTCTTGCTGTTGCAAGTTTAGGAGCCTAAGTGTTGCTTTTCTCTTGAATTCTTGAATAGCCAAAGTTTTTTTTGTTGTTGTTTGTTTGTTTTTTGTTTTGTTTTGTTTTGCTTTTTAGAACAGGTTCGTGGTGTCTTTGGCAATATATTTATCTCTAAGATATCGTAGGCTTTATGTCTACTTTCTTCTTATCAGTTTCATGTACCAGAAATTTCATCCAAAATTTATTTATTGAAATAAATTTCATGTTCAATCTATTTTTTTTTTTTTTGCTTGGCCTGCATGCCCCTCTGTCTCTCACATTATTATTAACAACTATAAATCCATTAGAAATAATACGTGGAAAGGCCACATTTTTAATTTGATCTTTGCGGCAGAGATGATTTTTTTTTTCACTGAGTAAACTTACTATTCCATCATCCCTTAAAATCTTCAGTCTTATCTTTTACTATGTAGGGCCTCAAAGCAATGGGCTTTCCTATTTCTATAAAGACCTTGATCTCTGAATTCTGTCTACTATTCCTGTCACTATGCTTGAAAATAAGCCAAAGCTTATATGAGCTCATGTGCTTCTTTCTAAGAATACTTTGCAAAACGCATATACTAGGCAAAGCACCACAATTCTTCTCAGTCACTTCCCATGGTGCTACAGACTCACTAGGAACAAGATGTGCATTACAATATATTGTAAGCTACAGTTTTACAAAATATATTACGCTCCATAATTTAAAATTTTCAAACTTGAATATTAGTTTCCTCACTCCACAACTGAGCCAGTCTCAAATATTATTTTTTCCCACAAGAACAATTTACTTTTATGTATTTTGCTTGATATGTATTGTGCATCTTATAGAATACACAATAAGCAATAATCATTTTTAAATGTTGATAAATTTGACTACAATAAAATTAAGAAATTCATCAAAATATCTCTTAAAGGTGAAAACACAAATTACTATCTTTGAGAAGACGTTGAAACACAAAGATTAGAGAAAGAATTACAATCCACAATCTGCATAATCAAAAAATCCAAGATAAACAATTGAATAGTAAATGGGAGAAGAGATCTTGTATTATTATGTCAATATCCTCTCATATCCCTTCATCATTTTTTGTGCATACATTTGCTGGTATGCTTTCATTCCCAAGAGCCAACATATGAGACTTTTTATAGAAGGAACATAGGCTGAATAGTTTGGTTTAGCTTATCTAAATGGGAAGTAGAAATTAACTGAGAAACTACATTGTTCCAGCAGAACCCCTTAACAGAGTAATTGATTGTGGTGGCATGAATGTTCATTGCTCTCTTCTGCATCCCACAGCTATATGTGTGTCACATATGTGTCACAGAAACACTTGCTCATAAAATACCGCTGTGTGAATCCTCAACTCAGGGCTAGTTCAGGGAGTTATAACCTAAGATCGACACAAACTCGCACTTTAAATAGAGAACACAAGCAGCAAACCAACATATGAAATGAAGCAAAATTTTAGTGGTCAGGGAAATAAAAATTAAGTTTACAATTAGATTCAATTTTATATCATTTAAATTGGTAAAATGAAGATGTCTGAAATTACCAAGGGAAACTGTTCATTCAAAGCTATTACAATATACTTTAAATGAGGATGTGAACCAATGAGAAATCTATAAATCACTCTCAGGTGTAGAAATTGGTACCAACACTTTTGTAAATTATCTGACACTGTTTGCTAAGCTGAACGTGCACATTTCATGACTCAAAAATTCAGTTTCTATATATATGACCTGGAATCTTGCCACTCAAAATGTGAATTACACCAAAAGCATCAGTATCATGTAAGATGTTGTTAAAATGTGGAATTTTAGTTGACGCCTCAGATCTACTGCAACAACATCTTCATTTTAACAAAATCATTCGGTACTTCATATATATATAAGCTACATTACAAGAGTACTGTCCTAGTACTCAGGGAATATCTATGTCCTTACCTACATTTGCTCGTCTGGGTCAGGTGACTAGTTATGGCCAATGGGCTGAGAGTATAAATGGTATGTATCACTTCTGGAAACCAGGGGTTTAAGACCAGGTACATGACACTCCAGATCTTTTTTCCCATGCAGTGGTGGCTTGGAAACCATGTTTATTATATGGGGTATCTGAATAATGGGTCAGCCTGAAACATTGATTTACCCTTGGAGACCTCCAGACTCAGAGTAGATGTTGCCTTAAATTTTATATTGACCCACACAAAGTTCAGGTTTTGTAATAATTTGTGTTTTCTCTTTTTCTTCTGTAAAATAAGAAGCACTTGAAACTTTTGAGATGCAAGCTTGCAAGAAGAAAATTTTATGTGATTGACTAATACTGCCTTTCCTGAAATATTTCCACAAAATACATATATTCTTGAAATAAAAGCAAGTACTAGACAACGTTGACATTTTAATGAAAAATTGCCTAGATACAGAAGGTAAACTTGCACAACGGTTGTAATTCTTTATCACAACAAAACAAAGACAACAAACTGTCAGCAAAACTGTGGCATAAACCCAACACAACTGAACTGCATTTCTCTTAATCTGCTCCTCTGAGCTATATATTAACAGTTGACCATCTTTCATAATTTTATGTTTATAGGGCTTAACTGTGACAGTACTATCTGCTTATATTGAGAAATTGTTCAGAGTTATTAGAATACATTTTAAATATTATATATAATTCTGATGTCTCCTTATTGAATGGAAATACTATTTAAAGGCATAGTAAATTATAATTTTTTCCCTTTTGCCATTAGTTGACAGAACACATGCAAATATTTTCTAATTACGATTGTGCAATGTAAAATAAATAGTTGTTCTAAATCATCACCCGAAATGTATAGTCTTCTATTCAAATAATTGTACAATTTTGAAAGTTCTGAACAATTTTTTTTTAATTCAAATGTTTACAAACTTAACACAAAAATTATCACTTCATGTGCAAACAAAATCAGGCAGATTTAATCTGATATCTAAACTATGGTAAACTTATGACTGGAGAGAAAAACTCAAGCCTCTCAAAGCCACTGCTTCTTATGTGGATGAAAGCTGGGGTTTGAGAATACTTGCTTCCTAAGAAACAGTTAACATAAATTATTTTTCAAATTCCCCTGTAAGTACTGAGAAGTTTATATACCCAAAGTTATTTAAATGATGTTTTCTTTTTTTTTCTCCAAAATTTATCCGAGCTTATTTTTCCTTCATGTGAACCATGGGAATTTTTAAATTTGGTATAGAGATGTCTGCGTGCTTACTTATGGCTAACCATGTTTAGTAGTAAAATTATGGGTAGCGTTTTGCATATTCTGGACTGGCAAATAATGTCCTAGATATCACTTTCTTTTTCCTAGATGATGCACTATCTGGATCGTATCTCTTCTTGATTCCTCACAGAAGTCAGCTAATTTGGAAACCTAAGACAGGATTTTTCAGAAGAGAAAAGGGAGAAGAATGAAACTGGAGAAGAAAAGAAGAGGAACTATACATAAATAGATGATGGTTGTAACCTGAAGACTCATAGATAGATAGACAGATATAACATAAGCATTACCTCCCATTCCATAGTTAAAAATGGATCATCAACATAATTCAATATATTTCCCTGGATACTGCCCCAATATCTTGTGCTAATGCAAGACCACACTACTCTGAAAAGTCCCTCTACAAATATGTCTAGGCATTTCCAGAAAGTAGTTTACGTTTGCTTATGTAAAGTGTAATTTACTACCATGACTCATGTTTTGGGCAATACTGTCTCTGTTGGACCCAACTGCTAATGTAGTTGCAAATTGACTACTATAAATTTTCTGTTTTTGCTGATATTCTTTATGGTTACTACTATACTTGCTGTGTAGCATCAGGAACGCCCATGCCAAATTCAGTTATCAACACTAATTTACTGAAACCCTGATGAAGCTAAAACCTTACAGTGTTCTGGGGTGAATTGAGGAACAAAGTTTCTCTACCATACATGCGTTACTGTCTGCTAGGGAGTCCCAAAGCAGTAAAACTCTCTGTGGACTTAATAATAAAATAAAACTCCTACTATATTATAGGACTAATTTTACTCAGCGTTAGTATTATCAACATAAACACATTTTTAAAGACACTGTTCAATATTTCTAATGTTATTCTAATAGTAGTCAAATAGGTCTTGAACATTAGTGACTTAAAAGCCTTATTATTTAGCGACTACCGATGAACATAAAAAATTTATTTGGGGATTAAAAGGATCCAAATTTAATTCTTTTTTATAGGCTAGTTTTGTTTTATTTTTTCAACCTGTAAGTTTTCTCTTAACCTGATAAACTAAGGACAAGACTTTATTTCCTTTTTTCTTCAAGAGAGTATAAAAACATCATTAATCATGTATCAAGTTTACTATTTCCCATCTAGCTAAGAAATCACTATAAGAAGATGAGAGAATAATGGGAAAGAAAATGATGTATGCTTATGCCACATTCATATTTCACCTCTCCATATATTATTTTTCATCCACTTTGGAGAAAAATAACTCTTTATTGCTAATTCTACATTGATACTCAACCCAATATAAATCCTTCTGGAATGCAATACTTTAGTTTTCTTTGTTGTATTTCTATTCAGAACTTAATATCTCAAAGGATGACAGCCCTGGCTTAGCATTAACAAATTTGCAATGAGTATTTTGTTCTTAAAACCAGAATTGTTTTTTCTTCTAATCTACTTTTTTATGTATTTCTCTGATCTGCTTTTCTTTAATAGGGGTCATTATGGGATACTGAAATAGTTATTAATTTCATTTATTCTTAAAATGTCTGCCCCTCTGAAGCCCAGTAGGTGCTTTCTTTTTATTCTTCTGAGAGTGGTTTGCAAGCACATAGAGGAAGTGGAGAGTTTGTTGGTCAAGCTCTCAGTTCACTGTATGCTCCTTAACAGTAGCTTTGGGCTGGCACCAACTCTTTCTCACTTCCTTTTTTCTAAAAAGCATTGACTCTACTTAGGTAGGTCTAAATAAGATGCCAAAATCATAATTAACCCTGGGCAGTAAGAGGCAATGAATGAGTAATAATTTTGGAAGCTATACATACGAGGGAAGATTTTAACTTGAAGATAGCACCACAGAAATGATACAAAGATGGACATGTATGAAGACATAGAGATGCTAATAGTTGTGTAAGATTTCTCAAGGTATAAACTGAGATTTGTGCCAACGCCACAAATATAAATTTCATTTGGAGATTTCTACATCCTAGAAAAGTAAACAGCACAGTAGACAGCAACTGGAATTCATGTGATACATTTATAACTGCTCTTTAGTGACCACCAAACAGCAACTGTCTTCTATCAATGTTACTGTAAGTGAGCCTAATATCATCAGATACATATTCATCCAAAGATACATAGGTCCAACTATGCATGGAGTGAACCAAGGAATAATGATGACTAGTGATGCTTCATATAAGAGGTTTATAGTGCCTACTTTAACCAGTGCTTTCTATGGTGTACTGTACTTAGCCAGGTTCTCCATGGCACTACCTCCTGAGGCACCAATAAGATTCTTATACACTCCAAGGAGAATAAGAAGTAAATGGCGTTGAAGGGGGTTAGGATTTAGAGTTTTGGTGTACATTTAAGCATGGAGCTTTCCTTATGGAACAAAGGGAAGACTGTGATATCAAAACTGTACTAATTGCTGGGAGTTTACAGTCTTTTGCAAATGCCCAAATCTTTTCCTTCATCAACAATAACAAAATATTTCACCTAAGATATGGTGTCCATTTGGATACACTTTTAAGTCAAGCACATTTTTATCCAAAAGGCTGAAAAAAGAACAGATCAAGATGAAGAAATTGTCTCATAAGATAATGTGCATGGTGGGATAACATGATTTGTGGTGACAACAACAAGAAAAGGCATTTAAGGGGACAAGTTGGAGCAAAGTGTGATAAGTATGGATGAGACAAGGGCTTCTTTTAGCAGAAAGGAATTGAGAGGATTCAGTGAGATTTATGATGCCGTAAAATAAGAAGATACAATTGCATTTTATGAGTGACGGTGGACTATATATTCATAATCCCCTAAATATTTAGAAAGTCATAAACAATGTTAGTAACTTATGTGGGGGTTTTGCTTTAAAAATTGTTCTAGTAATGAAGTAATTGTTTAATAAATATCACCCATTTGTCATAGCTTTAATATATGTTTGTAGTAGTGTTTGATTAAATTTTATCTTTCTCACTGAACTGAAAACTCCATGAGGATTATAACTACTTTGCCCACTACTGCATCTACTGTCAATACAATACTTGTTATCACATGTTAGATGCTCAAAAATATTTTAAATGCATGAAAAGAGTATTTATTTGATCTATATAACTATGAACACCAATTACTTCAATAAAATATAAAAAATTCTAAAGAGACTAGAATAAAATTACTATATTTAAGTCTAGTGCTCAATTTTACAATTTAGAAAGCATATTTTGTTTTTGTCATTAGCCTTCATTAAAGAGTTCTGTCAAACTATTCGTTTACAGGGTTCAGCTTGAAAGTCATGTAAAAATCTGAAGAATTCAAAGGCGACTTTTTATTATAATAAAATAATGATTATTTTAGATTTTTGTACTAGCTATTCCTCCACAGGAGAGGAGTTTGATTTTTTCTTTGAATGTCTGTATTAGAAAATGATAGAATATCAATGAAAATGCCTAAATGTTCTGTAAATAATTTTTCAAACACTATGCTTTTGTTAATAAAAATGAAAGAATATTTACTGCAAGTTTTGGCCTACACCTAGAATTTTCAAGCAATCTAAATACAATGATTATTCCAAATATTTTGATAGAAAGAGCAACAACAACAGGTCCAGGTTAAACCTTTTTCTAAAAAAAAATATGTTTTGCAACTGCACCAGAATTTTTATTGAAGTATTTGTTGAACAAATACTATGTGACTAACACTCTGATTACATATATGTTTATATACATAATATATAGTATTATATAGATAAAATTTGTTCACATATACTTGTTCATTCCATGAGCCTTCACTTTTCAGAAATCTGAAATAGTGATAGCCATTGCTTTTGGGAAGCTGCCACTGAAGATTCAGATTTGTAAAGACATTACATTCTTATATTTCTGTTTTTAAAATCTCAAAGTTTCCATTTCTTTTCCAAGTATAAACCAAAAAGGCTTGATAAAATATATAATCAAGCAGAATCACTTCTCTGGCACAATTCCTCCCCTTGACAAATCTACAAAGATCCTCTGAGAAGAGCAGGAAGAAGAAAAAGTTAGAAAATAAACAAGGGAATTACATATAATGAGATCTCTGAGAATGGGCATCTATGTCCTGTTCCCTCTGAGAAGAGCAGGAAGAAGAAAAAGTTAGAAAATAAACAAGGGAATTACATATAATGAGATCTCTGAGAATGGGCATCTATGTCCTGTTCCCACCACGGAATAATCTCCTAAGTGAACAATAGCCATAAGGAAATTTAGAAATATGACAACAGAGACTGAAGGCACCCTCATTATATCTGTTTACCCTGAGAAGTAGCAAGTTTTACAATGTTTAACAAATCACTGGACACTAGAAAATAAAGACAATTGTATGTGGTGCTCAGGAAGTTAGAATGGAAGCAAAAATATAAAGGAGAAAAATATACATGACCTAAAAGGACAGGAGTAGAAATTCTAAACTGAATATAAATGCACAAGAGAACAGTATTCAGCCACCAGGAATACTGATGTCTCAAAACAGTAGTGAAGGTGAACCACAAAATTTAAATTGTATTGTATGGACACCCAAGTTACATGACATACATGCTTGTGAGTGTTTGTGTGTTGTGTGTGTACGTATGAATGTGTGTGTACATATGAATGTGCATTTATGTGTGTTAGCCATCAAAAGAGGACTATCTGAAAACATGAGATATGTCCTAGTGTCCATGAAGCTAAAGAATCAGAACACTTTAGTAAGAGTGAAGTTTTTGAAAGTAACAAGTGTTCCAGAGGCAAAAAGGAGAGGAAAGTTGACTTTCAAAAATGGCATTTTAGTAAAATAGTAAAATAGAAATCTCATTCTGCAAGAAGTAGAATATGTGTGAGGAAAAAGAAATAGCGTGAGAAGGTGAGTCATATGAATATTTAGCAGTAAAAAAGAAAAAAGAGATGATTGCTTAGCACTAGATTCAGGGCCCTGCAGACATTCCATCCTTCATGGCAGAGGCTTGTCAGAGGACCAACCAACTTTGATTCATAGAATTATTTTAGTAGTGAAAGGGTGCGGTTTCCCAAAAACATTTTTTAGAATAATTGTAAGTCATCAGAATCCTGTGAACCCACCATATCTGAGACAGGTCCCAGTCAATTTAGAAAGTTTATTTTGCCAAAGTTAGGGATTCATGCCCGTGACGCAGCCTCAGGAGGTTCTGATGACATGTGCCCAAGGTGGTCAGGGCACAACTTGATTTTACACATTCTAGAGAGATATGAGACATCGATCAATATATGTAAGATAAACATTGGTTTGGTCTGGAAAGGCAGGACAACTGGAAGCAAATGTGGGACAACCTGAAGTGGGGAGGGGGATTTCAGATAAGACTTTATAATTAACTTTTCCAAGAAGGCATTCAGATATGCATTTATCCCAATGAGCAGAGGGATGACTTTGAATAAAATGGGAGGCAGGTTTGCCCTAAGCTGTTCCCTGCTTGACTTTTCCTTTTAGCTCAGTGATTTGGGGGTCTCAAGATTTGTTTTCCTTTCACAATCTTCTACAACAATTTTTTTTTCATTAAGTAAAAGCCAATACAGATGTTGGGATTCATGTCCCATAATTTACTGAAAAAAAAAAAAAAAACAAAAACAAAACAAAAACCAAGGTCAGGACCAATTATGTGTTCGAGCGTTATTAAGAAAAAAAATATTAATTTAAACACAAAATGATTTTAATCTCTTCAAGCTGTGCAGGGATATTGCTATGGAATTCGTTGGTCAATTACATTTATCTGTTTCAAAGAACTTCTTGATTTCTGCCTTAATTTAATTATTCACCCCAAATTCATTCAGGAGCAGGTTATTCAATTTCCATGTAATTATATGGTTTTGAGTAAACTTCTTAGTCTTGCTTTCTAATTTGATTATGCTGTGTTCTGAAAGACTAATGGCTATTATTTCAGTTCTTTTGCATTTGCTGAGGAGTATTTCACTTTCGATTATGTGGTTGATTTTAGAATATGTGCCATGTGGCAATGAGAAGAATGTATATTTTGTTGTTTGGTGGTGAAGAGTTCTGTAGATGTCAATCAGGTTCACTTGATGTATTGCTGAATTCAGGTCCTGAATATACTTGTTAAATTTCCATCTTGATAATCTGTTTAATAACATCAGTGAGGGTGTTAAAGTGTCCCACTATTATTGTGTGGAAGTCTGTGTCTCTTTGAACGTCTCTAATAACTTGCTTTATGAATCTGGATGCTTCTCTGTTGGGTGCATATATATTTGAGATAGTTAGATTTTTGTTGTTGTTGTTGTTAAATTGAACTCGTTGCCGTTATACCATACCCTTATTGCCTTTTATAATCTTTGTTGGTTTAAAGTCTGTTTTGTCAGAAAGTATGATTGCAACCCCTGCTTTTTTTTTTTTTTTTTTTTTTGTATTCTATTTGCTTGGAAGATTTTTCTCCATCCTTTTTTTTTGAGCCTATGTGTGTCATTGCATTTGAAATGGGTCTCTTGAAGACAGGATAACAATGGCTGTTGGTTCTTTATCCAGCTTGCCACTCTGTGTCTTTTAATTGGGGCATTTATCCCACTTATATTTAAAGTTAGTATTGATATGTGTGGATCTGATTATGTCATTATGATGTTTGCTGGTTCTTGTGCAGACTTTTTTATGTGGTTGCTTTATAGTGTCACTGGTCTGTGTATTTCAGTGTGTTTTTGTAGTGGCTGGTAATGGTCTTTTTTCATCCCATATTTAGTGCTTCCTTCAGGAACTCTTTTAAGGCAGGTCTGGTGAGAACCAAGATATAACATACCAACATCTCTGGGACACAGGTAAGGCAGTGTTAAGAGATAAATTTATAACATTAAATGCCCACATCAAAAAGAAAGAACTCATATTAACAATATAACATCACAATTAAAGAACTTGAGAACCAATAGCAACAAATTTCAAAGGTAGCAGAAGATGAAAAATAACTAAAATTAGAGCTGAAATGAAGGAGATTGAGACACAAAAAACCATTCAAAGATCAACAAATTTAGGATCTGGGTTTTTGGAAAACTTAACAAAATAGATAGACCACTAGCTAGACTAATAAAGAAGAAAAGAGAGAAGATTGAATTGAATCCCTGAAGAGACTAATAATGAGCTCTGAAATTGCGGCAATAATATATAACCTATCAACCAATAAAAGCCCAGGACCAGATGGATTCACAGATGAATTATGAAAGATATACAAAGAAGAGCTGGTACCATTCCTACTGAAACTGTAGCAAAAAATTGATGAGGGAGGACTCCTCCTTTACTCATTCTATGAGGCCAGCATCATCATGATACCAAAACCTGGCAGAGATAAAACCAAAATGAAAACATTTCAGGCCAATATCCTTGATAAACATCAATATAAAAATTCCATCTGTGACAGACTGGATTAAGAAAATGTGGCACATATACACCATGGAATACTATGCAGCCATAAAAAAGGATGAGTTTGCGTCCTTTGTAGGGACATGGATGCAGCTGGAAACCATCATTCTTAGCAAACTATCACAAGAAGAGAAAACCAAACACCGCATGTTCTCACTCATAGGTGGGAACTGAACAATGAGATCACTTGGACTCGGGAAGGGGAACATCACACGCTGGGGCCTATCATGGGGAGCGGGGAGGAGGGAGGGATTGCATTGGGGAGTTATACATGATATAAATGATGAATTGATGGGTGCTGACGAGTTGATGGGTGCAGCACACCAACATGGCATAAGTATACATATGTAACAAGCCTGCACGTTATGCACATATACCCTAGAACTTAAAGTATAATAAAATAAAATAAAATAAAATAAAATAAAATAAAATAAAATAAAATAAAAAGAAAAATTAAAACCATATTCACACACACAAAAAAATTCTCAACAAAATACTGGCAAACCAAATTCAGCAGCACATCAGACAGCTTATCTACCATGATCAAGTAGGCTTTATTCCTGGGATGCAAAGTTGTCTCAACATATGCAAATCAATAAATGTGATTCATCACATAAACAGAGCTAAATACAAAAACCACACGATTGCCTCAACAGATGTGGAAAAGTCTTTTGATAAACTTCAACATCCATTCATGTGAAGAATTCTCAATAAACTAGATATTGAAGAAACATACCTCAAAATAGTAACTGCCGTATATGACAAACCCACAGCCAATATCAACACGAGCAAGAGCTGAAAGAATCCCCTTGAAAATGGGAATGAGACAAGGATACCCCTCTCACCACTCCTATTCAACACAGCACTAAAAGTCCTGGCCAGGGCAATCAGGCAAGAGAAAAAAAAGGGCATTCAAACTGGAGGAGAGGAAGTCAAACTATCTATGTTGGCAAATGACATCATCCTATATTTAGAAAACCCCATAGTCTCAGCATAAAAGCATCTCAAGCTGATAAACAACTTCAGAAAAGTCTCAGTATACAAAAGCACTGTCCAAAAGTTACTAGCATTCTTATACATCAACAACAGTCCAGCCAAGAGCCAAATCAGGAATATACTCCCATTCACAATTTTCATAAAGATAATGAAATACCTAGGAATACAACTAATTAAGGAAGTGAATCATCTGTATAAGAAGAACTGCAAACCGCTGCTTAAAGAAATCAGAGAGGACACAAACAAATGGAAAAACATTCTATGTTCATGGATAAGAAGAATCGATGTTGTAAAAATAGCTACAATGTCAAAAGCAATTTTAGATTCAATGCTATTGCTTTTAAACTACCATTGAGATTCTTCACATAATGACAAAAACTATTTAAAAATTCATATAAAACCAAGAAAGAGACTGAATAGTCAAGGCAATCCCAAACAAGAAGAACAAAGCTGAAGGCATCACACTACCCAACTTCTAATTATACTATAGGGCTACAGTAATCAAAACAGCATTGTACTCGTACAAAAACTGACATATAGATCAATGGAACAGAATAGGAAACCCAGAAATAAGACTTCACACCTACAACTATGTGATCTTGGACAAACCTGACAAAAACAACAATGGGGGAAAGGACGTCCTATTCAATAAATGATGCTCGGATAACTGGTAGGCCATATACAGAAGACTGAAACTGAACCCCTTCTCATATGGTTTGACTCTGTACTCCTACCCAAATCTCATGTTGAATTGTAACCCCAGTGTTGGAGGTGGGGCCTGATTGGAGGTGATTGGATCATGGGAGTAGTTTCTAATGGTTTAGCACCATCCACCTAGTACTGTCTCATGATAGAGTTCTCATGAGACATGGTTGTTTAAAAGTGTGTAGTACCTCTCCCTTTTCTCTCTTTCTCCTGATGCCACCATTTAGAATGCGCTTGCTTCCCCTTTCCCTTGTGCCATGATTTTAAGTTTCCTGAGACCTCCCCAGAAGCTGAAGTCTGTACAGCCTGCAAAAACATAAGCCAACTATAAAGATTTTTTCTTTTTAAATTATCCAGTCTCAGGTATGTCTTTATACCAGTGCGAGAAGGGACTAATACACTCTCCTCACACCATATAAAAAAATTGACCAAGATGGAACAAAGATTTAAATATTCAACTCCAAACTACAAATCCCTGTAAGACAATCTAGGCAATACCGTTCAGGATGTAGGCACAAGCAAATATTTCATGACAAAGATGACAAAAACAATTGCAACAAGAGCAAAAATTGGCAAATGGTATCTAATTAAACTGAAGAGCTTCTACATAGTAAAAACAACAACAAAAACAAACAAACAAAAAACTATCAACAGAGTAGACAGACAACCTACACAATGGGAGAAAGATTTTGCAAACTGTGCATCTGACAAAGGGCTGATATCCAGTATCTATAAGGAACATAAATAAATGAATAAGAAAAACAAAAACATTAAAAAGTGGACAAAGAACATGAGTAGACACTTTCCAAAAGAAGACATACATGCAGCCAACAATCATATTTAGAAAGTTCAACATCATTGATCATTAGAGAAATGAAAATCAAAACTACAATGAGATACCATCTCACACCAGGCAGAATGGCTATTATTAAAAAGTAAAACAAACAAACAAACAAACAAACAAAAAAACACAGATGCTGGCGAGGTTGTGGAGGAAAAGGAATACTTATACACTGTTGGTGGGAATGTAAATTAATTCAAACATTGTGGAAGACAGTGTGGCATTTCCTCAAAGTCCTAAAGATACATATACCATTTGACCCAGCATTCCCATTACTGTCTATATACCCAAAGGAATATAAATTGTTTTATTGTAAAGACACAAGCATGTGTATGTTCATTGCAGTACTATTCCCAATAGCACAGACATGGAATCAACTTAAGTGCCCACTAATAACAGACTGGATAAAGAAAATGAGGTACATATATCCCATGGAATAGTATGCAGCCATAAAAATGAATGAGATCATATCTTTTGCAGGAACATGGATGGAGCTGAAAGCCATTATACTTAGCAAGCTAATGCAGGAACGGAAACCAAATATCACATGTTCTTACTTATAACTTGAAGCAACACGATGAAAACACATGGACACATGGAGGGGAAGAACACACACTAGGGCCTACTGGATGGTACAGGGTGGTACAAGGGAGATCAGGAAAAATAACTAATGGGCTCTAGGCTTAATACCTGGGTGATGAAATAATTTGTACAATAAACTCCCATGACACAAGTTTACCTATGTAACATACATGTGCATGTATCTCTGAACTAAAACATTTTTTAAAAGACATATAAAGAGAATTACACTTATATGAACATTGGTTGTACACAGTTCCCTAGGTAAACATTTAATTGTTTAATTAATTTCAAGCATCATGTGCTTTCCTGCTTATGCATGGTAGCTGCCTACCCTCCTAAGAACTTGAGCAGCCAGGGTACTAGTATACTCACTGTGGCTCTCTTCAGAAACCGGATCAGTTATGTGTACTGCCATATTTGGAATGGCAACTTTTGGATTTAAAACAGGGAATCTGGATCTCTGAAACCAAGTAAAAGCCAAGGAGTCAGTAACCAAATTAGTTTCTGCCAGGAAAAGGAGAGATTAATGATAAAGGGATTATTTTAGTTCACTATTTAGAAGTAGGCTTTCCTGTAAGCAATCCACCACGCTTTGGGAGTCGGGTTACCTAGAACTCATCCTCGTGGGAGTCCCCATTTGTCTTCTTGGGATGTATGAGCTGCTAGGTAACTTGAAACACCTTTAGCTGTATACACAAGGATAGCCTGAAATCAGTTGATATAGATAACCTAATTATTCCCTCATTGACAGCTGAATTTCTGCCTTTGTCTCAAAATTGAAAATTTAATATAGTCCAGTAAGAGTAATGGCCTTATCGAACACTTTGGCTAGTCCTGTTCTTAACATTTTCACAATAATATTTTTCAATAAAGAAATTTCACTTTTAGTCATTAACAAAAACTCATTCTCTATTAAGTCATTCTTTGAAAATCTCTATGATAAGCAATTTCTATTAGGGTGAATTACAGTTAATCTGCCCAAGACAGCACCATGACCCTGATTTGGCAAGTACTCAATTTTACAAACTAAGTTGTGAGATACTGTTACATCACCTGCCTATATATATTTTTTTAACCAGACTATACAGTAGTAGCCTTAAGAATTAAATTATAAGTGCAAAGTATGTATTGATCTGAAATAGCATTTAGAAATAGCATTTATCTATGATTAGGACTTAACATGGGTTTTGTAAGGGCTTGCATATATACGAGAGTAACATTGTAAAAGATAAAATTATTTGAACAAGACAATTTAAATGAAGTTTAATGTTACCTTTCTATGAGTCAAAGCAGAGTAAAAAATTTAAAACATGAACGCTTCCTACTTTTCAGACATTTTATGTTTTTCCTAATAGAGTGTATATATATGGCTAAATTATTTTTTCTTATTTCCTCTGCCAGTACTCTCACATTTTATAGACATAAGCGTGAATTAATTTTGATGTTTAAGAAAACATCCTGTATGATATGCTATGAAGTAGGAGATTTCTTTTACTTTCTCTTGCATTACATCATATAAGCCTATCCCAGAACATTATTGGGGTTAACATGTGTCTTACATTGCGATTTTAATTCATATTGCATTATCTGTATGGTCACTGCTATTTTCTTTTAACTTATTATTTTAAATAATTTTATATACCTCAGACTTAAACAATGATTGTGCATTAGTTTTTTAAAGATAATTGATAAATAATAATAGTATATATTTATGGAATATAATATGATGTCTTGATATATGTATACAAAGTGAAATAATGAAATCTGAAAGAGTTGAACTCATAGAAGTAGACTGGAGAATGGTGCTTACCAGAGGCTGGAGGTGGAGGAGAAGTGAATGGGGGAAAGGTGAAATATTGGCCAAAGGGTACTGTTTCTGTGAGACATAAATATATGTTTTAGTAATCTATTGCAGAACATAATGACCATAGTTAAAAATAATATAATGTATGGTTCAAATTTGCTAAGAGTGTTTTTTACATGTTCTTAATACAAAAATAAGTATGCATGGCAATAGCTATGCTAATTTGCTTTATTTAATAATTCCACCTTATTAGTTTTTTATTTCTGCATAAGGAGTTACCAAAAATTTACCAACTTAACACACACACATACTAAATCAGTTTCTGTGAGTCAGGAGTCAAGGCACAATTTTGTTGTGTCTTCTGCAAGGCTGCAATGAATATGTCGGCTACGATTAGGTTCTCATCTAAATACTCATCTACATATGGATTCACTCCCAAGGACACTCTGGTTATTTTCTTGAGGTTGTAGGACAGGAGGCTTCTAGTTTGTTGCTTGATGTGCGTGAGGTGGGGTGCTTCTGTCGGTTCTGAGAGGTTGCCTGCAGATTCTTGCTATGAGTCTCTCTCCATAGGCCCTTTTACAACATGGCAGCTTACATTTTCAAAGCCCAAAGGGGAGAAAGATAGAAAGATAGAGTGTCATATACCATAAAATAACCACAGGAGGAACATTCCATCACTGTTTGTATTTTATTCTTCAGAAGCAAGTGACTGGTCTCACACTTAATGGAAAGAATATTACTAAATGGCGTAGATACATGAGGTGGGGATTATGGCAGGCACTATGGGGACTAACCACCAGAAACTGATTTTTCCCTCTCATAGTGCTTTTTCTTTGGCTTCACCCACTTTCGGAGGTATTTTGCCTTGGAATCTTAATTTGATAAACTTTCCATCAATATAGTTAATGAATTAAATCCTGAACATTCACTTCTAATAGTTGCCTGTTACAATTGTAATGAACAAAGCCATTTTGACAAAAAATAATCCTCAAGTGGCAATTTTCACCAAATTTTGTACAAAACACTTAGAGAAAAGGTAAAGGATTATAGAGATAATTTTAAAAATAAAAGACTAGTTATGCAATAAAGCATGAATGATAAAAATGCTTAAATAAAAAGGTTAAGCAAAATCTAAGCTTGAAATAAAAAATCAAATACAAGATTTCATAAAACAAGTTTCTTTAACATCACAAAAATTAAGAATAAATAATGAAAGCTAAAACCATTAATAATTTAACTGATAAGCATAACATGTTTACTTCATAATGTGTAAAGACAATCTTTCACTCCCAGTCCATGCACAAATGTTGACAACACATTAGTCATTACACAAATGGCTATGCACTGCAAACATCACACAATTTTTGTGCTGAAAATTAATCTGAAATGCTGTGCAGACATACATATTTCAAAATTCAAGTTGATGTATTTTGTTTATTCTCTCTGTTACAGATGTAATATATTGTAGCTTTATCCTCTTAACTCCATCATACAAGTGAGAAAAATATTTTTTTCTGCCTTACACACTCACAAATCTGATGGTATGTTGCAAAGACATATATCCTTTATCTGTTTTGGTGTTGCTTTTTTTCTGAGGCAGGTTCAAATAATGCCAAACAGAAGTGACATTTGTAGAATACTTATTTGATAATAAAAATAGTGGAATCAAACTTGAACTACAAGTAATGGTTACAAACAACCCTGAAGTTCTAATTTTTTTATTAATTATCCATGCTTGCTATTTTTTAAAAAAAGAATGAAAGTACTAATGAACAATTGAGAGATAAGCTAGTAGCAATTCTGAGACACAAAGCATAGTGGAGAAGAATAAACCCCTCAACACACTGTAATCTTCAAATTACATTTTTTTGTTAGGAATGAAATCACCAGATTGTGCTTTTTCCACTTAATGTGAAAAGACATTTCACAATATGTCACTTATCTTAGTTAAAGAAATGTTGGCTGGCGATGTTCTATAAATATTGTGTCTGTTATAATTTAAAAAGACATGCCAGAATACAATGTAAGAAAGTTTCATATATTTATCCAAGAGAAGTTCAAATCCAAACTTCAGCTGAAGACGAGAAAATCCCTTATCAGTCTTAAAGACTTTAGTTCACATAGCTTCTAGAGCTTGACGAGAAACTGAATATGCTTTCTATTTTTTGGATCCTTTTAAATAGTATATAGTTAACAATTCCCAGCTCCTCCTACTCAAGTCTCATTTAACCTTCTGTCTATCTGAAGACCAGTAGCTCTTAAAGGAAAAACTAAGACTTCAAAATAGAACCTCCTGGGGTAGTCTAAAGCCATGTACCAGGTGATTAGTGTAGAAAATGGCTCAATTTATAAGTGTGCAACTCTAAGTCCTATTTAACTTGTATAATGAATTATAAAAAATAACGAGTTTGAGTTGTTTCACTTATTTAGCCTTTTCCCTCAAAATGAAATGTCACAATGAAAACAATTAAATGGGGAAAAATGATGCCTTCATAATTATTGACCTTAAGTGAAGACTGCATATTATTTGTACCAATACCTCTAGTTCTCCTAGGAAAAAACGTGAGGTCAATACTTTGGTTCACATTCTAAAGCTCGAATTGAAGATTCAGATAAGCAATAAATGGAGCATGAAAAGAAAGGACAAATGCTAAATTAGAAAAGTTCTTTATGTAGACTGTTGATATTTCCATTCATGTCCAAATAAAAATAAATTACCTTCAATATGAATACATCTAAATTGTCAACTGAATTCTGAACTAAGATGATTTCTCTACAGATAATAAGCATATTATATATATTTACACAATCTACAACAGGCAAATATAAACATTACGTTAAAAAGAGTTTCATTTAACTGGGAAAAGAAATAAACATATTTATTTAAGCTTATATACAATAAGAAGTTTTTTCATGTTTATGTAACAAAATTGTAGGTTTCCCAACTTAAGTATGCATGGCATGCATATATACATATATATGTGTGTACACATATATGTACAAACACATATACATAAATATCTATGTATCTATACTTTGGTTTACAAAAGTATATGCAACATATGTAAAGTATACTTGAAGACTAAAAATAGCTCAACAGAAATAAAATTCCTCAGACTCTACCATCCAAAACAAAAAGAATCACCAATATTTCAAACAACAAAGCCATAAATGTATTTCAGACCTTCATTAGTTTAGCCCATGTGATAAAGTTCTGCTCTGCCTTATATTGGGTAAGCAATCTTTCCGAGCACATCAGCCTTTCAGTTAGTGCCTTGGAAGTTTTCTCTCTAATCCAATGGCACAGTCTCCAAAGTTACCAGAAACCTTCATTCAAGAGTCCTTTTCATGAACTTCCTCAAAGAAACAAGTTCTGGACTGGAGCTGGTGATAAGTCCTTTTTTGAGAAGGATCAAAGCAAACAACAACTGTGGATGACAAAAGTCTTAAGACAGCCATAGTTAAAGACACAGTTGACAAAGAAATTTGATTATTTCTGTGGCATACGAGTTAACATAATACTCTTGTTACTGATAATATATATTAAGACATATCCGAATTTTAGGAATCTCATACAATCGTGGAACGCATATTAACAATACATCCATAGAAATATAACTCAAAGGAAGCTAAACACTACCTCAGAGTGATAATGCTTCCTGCATAATTCTAACATAACAAATAAACCTATTAAATTTAATATGTCTCCCTTGAACTTCAGTGAATCTAATATCTAAAAAAAATTACTTTGAGGTCGAAAAGCCTGAATTTAGAAGTTGACATTTCACTCTTGGAAAGTTTTCCAAATATCAAAGTTTTAAGACACATGATATAACAAAATAGAATCACAGGTAACTATAAAATAGGCATTCATTTGGAAAAAGGGATGAAACAAAAAATGTTTACCTTTTGATAGAAAGGAGACTCAATCTATCAAACAATAAGACCTAATAAAGATAGCATGAGGCCAACTTAATCTGTCTCTCCCCACACCCATTTTTTTTCCCTGTAGTTTGTTCTAAAGGTAAACAAAATATTTTCTCTTATTAATATTACACAAACGTTTTGTCCAATAGAGAAAACCAAAATTTTAACTTTGTATGGGACATTATTAATGTTAAAGTGAATTTTAATAAAACCTCATAAACAAATGTTTTATAATTTTTATCAGTTTGATCATAACGTAAAATGTTCATAAACTTTTTTTTTTTTTTTTTTTTTTTTTTTTTTTTTTTTTTTTTTTTTTTTTTTTTTTTTTAGACCGAATCTCACTTTGTCATCCAGGCTGGAGTGAAGTGCTACAATCTTCACTCACTGCAACCTCGGCCTCCCAGGTTAAAGTGGTTTTCATGTCTCAACCTCCAGAGTAGCTGGGATTACAGGCGTATGCTAACACACGCAGCTAATTGTTTTTGTATTTTTAGTAGAAATGGGGTTTCACCATGTTGGCCAGGCTGGTCTCAAACTCCTGGCCTCAAGTGATCCACCCACCTCAGCCTCCCAAACAGCTGGGATTATAGATGTCAATCACCATGCCCAGCCTTATAAACTTTATATAACTGTTTACAATTTTTTATGAAAATGCACATCAATGCTCCAAAAACAAAACCCTGTCATTCTGACCCAAGGGCTCAGACATTGGCCTTGCATCAGTGTGCTGTTGATATGAATGCTTAATATATAAACACAATGAACTAATCACTTCTAACAATCTCATGTACCCCTTCTTCTGTGATAGTCCCTGGGCCTAGAATAATTAAATGGTTTTAGTTTCTAGACTTGTGTCTCACAAAAGCAGTTCATTTTGATTGCCATCTTCTCTAGAGTTAGAAACAGGATTTGACAGGTGTCAATGCACAAAATTTATCAAGGGTTGGTGCTCTTTTCAGACCCAGATTCAAAGCCCTGTAACTTAATAGCACAAGGATTAGTTAATAGGATATTTATACTACAGAAAGTCCTATCATCCTGTCTTACGTGTTACAAATTAAAACAATGTGATTTGGTGTTTTGGAGTTAATACCTATAGCACTTCAAACCACTGTATCATATTAATTAGGTTATTCTTTGCATATGTCTAATTGCTAGTATTCTAGTGATAGAACTGTGATCAAAAGCATCAAAAAATGATGGGTTCTATGCCAAACTTATCAAAGAAAGATACCTAACTTTTCTCTCCATCAAAAAAAGGTAAATACAAATATTAGTTTAGAAAGTTCAACATGAGAATAAATAATCTTTCACTTAAATATTATACAATAAAACAGGTATGGGCCGGGCACAGTGGCTCACGTCTGTAATCCCAGCACTTTTGGAGGCTGAGGCAGGCAGACTGCCTGAGCTCAGAAGTTCGCGACCAGTCTGGGCAACACAGTGAAACCCCGTCTCTACTAAAATACAAAATATTAGCAAGGCGTGGTGGCATGCGCCTGTAGTCCCAACTAGTTGGGAGGCTGAGGCAGGAGAATTGCTTGAACCTGGGAGGTGGAGGTTGAAGTGAGCCGAGATTGCACCAGTGCACTCCAGCCTGGATGACAGAGCAAGACTGTCAAAAACAAGCAAACACACAAACAAACAACAACAACAACAAAAAAACAGGAACGAAGTAAGAACAAGCACACAGTAATTTCTGTATCTTTTTCCAGCTATTTAAAAGAGCATCATTACGCATTTCCAAGACTGGTTTCTGGATACATTACTGACAACTTATTAGATAACTTTCACCACTAAAATCTTCAGGCCAGTAGAACACTTGTGCATATTTTTTTTTCAAGTATGCACATGATTGCCCATCAGTGAAAAATGGCTTGGGATCAAAAATCACTAGAAAGTCTCATTTTTTATTAACACTTAATCTAAGTAAATGTTACTTAATTTTAATAATGGTAAACACAACTAAAGTAGTTTGAGAAAAATCTCAATATAATTTCCTCAAGAACAAAGCCAATCTTTTGTGAACACTAAACCTTTATATCCATATCACAACTTTTTTCTTTTATTGAAGTAAGAGGAAACCAACTCAAAATATTGATTTAAATGAACTATCTTGGAAATAAACACTATTTAAACATTTCTAATCTCATCTACTTTTTCAAATAACAAAATATATAATGTATTATTTCTGTTCAGAACATATAAAAATAAGTCTTTTATATTTTGTTTTTTTGGCCAGTAAGTATAAAGCTCTTGTAGCTCTCTAGATCATCAGAGGTAAGTAAAAGCAACCAAATTTTAAATGGCAGGCATGTTCTATCAATTTTTGCAGGTTTTACAAATGTAGCTTAGGAATATAAGATGAATTGAACAAATGATGTCTTGTCAGAAATGCATAGAAATCAAAATGACTATTCATGGAACCAAACAAAGGCCTTCCATTAGAAATTAAAAAAACATAAATCATCCTATCAAGTAAAGCCCAAAGGAGAACAAACAGCAAATAAATGGAAAAATAAGAAACAAAAACAGGAAATAAACAGAAAAGCAATCCCCAAATGTTCTCCTATTTAGTTTATCTTGGAGGTTACAGTGATACCCAGAGAGAGAACAAAAAAAAAAAAAAAAAAAAAAAAAAGAAAAAAAAAAAACATGTGGTAAATATTTTAGTCCCAATACACAATTTAACATCTTTAAGTTCACCACTACTACTACACAATTTGTGCAATTAAGATGCAATTAAGAAATTCACTTCAGGTACATGACCAGTAAGTACCCTAGTGGTCATACCATCTATGTAGAATATCAAAGACAGTGTGAAGCGATACAAAAATGTATGTGAAATTTGGCTCCATGCTAAACCTGGCTTGATGCTTAGCTATATTTTCAGAAATTGCGAAACTGCCAATATATTTTTTACATTATTGATTATTTTGCCTTCATCAAGACTAAGGGCATTAACTATGAGCAATGTTAATTAGCCAAATTTCTCAACTTTTCTATTAGGTTTAAAAAATATTTTGTTATCTAAACTTTTTCAGTTTCCTATTTTCTCTGTATGTACCAGAAGACAGACACACAGAGAAACAGGAAAAACTACATATGATTTACACAGACCATCTATAATATGCTTAGACTTTGTTTTGTTCTAGATTTATTTTTAATAAACAGTCATTTTACTTTAGGACAAAAATTCACCATACGAGATCTTTTCTCGTATAAATTATTCTCTTCTTTATAATCCTCTTTACCAAAAGTACACCTTCATGTCCATAACTTTCTTCAAATCTATCTCACTTACTTACTGGGTCCTTACTACCATATTTCATAAATAACACTTTTAAGTTCATAATTTGAATTAACTTCTTGATAACTTCTGAATTAGACAAAAGCTTTCTTTTTCTCCCTAAAAACACATCTTTTGGTATATTTTATACAGACTTACATGTTAACTATAATTTTTATCCTTAGTAACCTTAAATTTTATTGAAATCCTGGGAAGCAAGAAATACTGAACTATCCAGAAGGTTTTAACCAGGTGCCATAGCTGAGAAGATGGGATATCAGTCTCAAATCCGTCTCCCTGACCAACGAAAACTAGTGCTTTATATACCAGGAAGAAATGTTGCAATGTTTAAGAAAACAGGAATTAGACCGGCAAGGAAGCAATCATAATGAATGAGGGGTCTGGCATTTCACAGTTTGGATGTGTTGATCTGACAAGCTTCAGTTCTTTGATACTTTTTTTTTTTTTTTTTTTCCAGAGGCCTGGGGATCCTTTCCTGAAGAAGGAACTCAGATAAAACAGTTTTGGCTGGGCGAGGTGGCTCACGCCTGTAATCCCAGCACTTTGGGAGGCCGAGGTGGGCGGATCACAAGGTCAGGAGATCGAGACCATCCTGGCTAACACGGTGAAACCCCATCTCTACTAAAAATACAAAAAATTAGCCGGGCGTGGTGGCCGGCGCCTGTAGTCCCAGCTACTTGGGAGGCTGAGGCAGGAGAATGCCCTGAATCTGGGAGGCGGAGCTTGCAGTGAGCCCAGATCGCGCCACTGCACTCCAGTCTGGGGGACAGAGCGAGACTCTGTCTCAAAGAAACAAAACAAAACAAAAACAGCTTTAAGATCCAACAAGTTAATTTATATGTTCATAAAACAAACAAACAAACAAACAAAAAACACCTATCTATTGTACTATTGGGTCAGTTTCACTTACTCTGATGGTCTCTGAAGTTTGAATAAACACCTGACATGAAAGGATGAGGTACAGAGTCACAAATCAGGTCCCTTACCACTCATTGTACATTTGCAAGCATATACGAGATCTTAAAACTAATGTTGCATATCATACAGATCATAAAGAGAAAAATTAAATATCAGAAATTACGTGAACTTAATGGTCCAAATTATCATTTAATGTTTAGTATTTTATATAAATTATTTTGAGAATTACTAATATGGTAAGTAGGCAATAAAGAGTGTTCTCCTTCATGGTAGAGAAGGTTTATAAGAAATACGTTCCCCCAAATTATCAAGCTATGTCCCTTTTGCACTTCTATCAAAAACAGCACAATGATGTACCCCAGCTAAAACTGCTCAGAAGTAAAATGAACAAACAAAACGTGTGCTTGAACTCTGTTAACTTTACCTGTGTCAGCTCTAATTTAAGAGCTACTGAAATTGTAAATAAGAAAAATAACTGTATCTAAGCATTCTTCTTCATAATATAGATTAGAATTTTTTAGAACTAAACTTTAAAAACTTTCATCCAACTTTTTATTCCTGCAGGATTAGAAATCCAGAGCATGTTTGAAATTAAAATATCTAATTTAAGTCTATATTAGATATTGTATATAATAATTTTTATGTTTCTCTTCTTTGTAAGAAAGTTTATGAGGTATTCTGAAATGCGTGGCTAACAGTTAGTTCATTATTCATATATTTACTTTAAATACAATAGAAATGCCTCAACCCAAAATTTCTATAAATGATTATCATTTACTTATAATAAGCTGAGTCCAGTCATTAGAACATTTAAATTTCTTAGACCTGAGAAGCTATTTAATAGATGGTTTACATGTGCATCCAGGTTTGTGTCCTAAAAATCCTACACCATTCAATGTGAAAATTGATGCATATTACAAAGTGTCATCAGTCTATTATTAGATATTTAGTATATTCAAAAATTGTGGAATCTAGAACAAGGAACAATATTTCTTTGTGTTTCAGCTTCTGTGGTACATTAATACTGTCTATCTTTAATATTATAAGTAACGAAATATAAATCCAATGGGGAATAAATAACGGACAATAAAACATTAGGAAAACCTAACTACATTTCTATCAAAACTGTTCAATAGTAATTACACTGACATCTTTATATAATTGTGTAACAATTGGATTAATGTGTATAAAAGGCATGCCATTAATAAATATATAATTAGACTTGAAATTCTACTTCACAGAGTTTGAATTCAGTCTTATTAAAAGCTTAAAATTAAGAGATAAATATTGGCTTCTATAACATTTGCATTCATAAAATGAAGTACTATTATCAGTTCCATGTTCTCAGTAAGTGTATCAGTACTTTTGTTTGTTGGAAGGGTAAAAGTTACCAAGATTATAGCTTGTCAAAATTGTAAATAAATATTCATGAATCTACAATGTACCCTGTGACTAAATTTAAATTAATGATTCAATTAACTCTAGATTTAAGATGTTATTGGTTAATATACACATACAAATATTTTTATTTGTTCATTTCTGCAGTGATACATCAGCTGAATGATGTGTGCTGAGACTTAAAATGATAGCTATGTAATTAGGAGTTTCGTGCTATATATATCAAACATTCCAGAAAAAGATGGTAGTAATTCACTGATTATGCTTTAACAAACTTGAAGATACTCAATGTTCTGTTCTAGCCTTTTTATAGAAGACAATTTGCAATACATATGTAAAGAAATTTTATTAAGTAGTACAAAAATGGATCCTGAAAACAGAATATTTGTATCATATAAGTTAAGCTTCAAAATACAAACATCAAAACAGACTACAACTTTTAAAATAATATTTAAAGTAAACTTTGACTTTTTCCCAAGATTTGCAAATCAATGAATTTTTCTATTTGCATTTATGTTGTAATATCTACCTGTAGACAATCTCAAAAGACTTCAACTTTACTCAGTGAAATCACTGAAGGGGAGCCACCTATGGTGTGTAACAATATAAGCTTTTTTCTTGAGGAACGATGGGGAAATGGGTACTCATTTCTGAATTACAAAGTAGGTATTGAAGTAAGTAGAGACTAATATGTAGTTTGTAGGAAATTTGCACACAAGAAAATTACTTGATTATTTTTCTAAATTTGAATATTGTGTTGAATGCATATGCAAACACGACATAAGCAGCACAGACAGGTGTGCAAATAAAACCTCTACTTTGAACAAAGCATGAGCTTTTTCATTTCTGAAATATTTATTGTATGACTATGATCAGTCTCTTGAAAGTAAAACCCTTTTGCAACTTATCTAATTTTTGTTTTAGGGAATATTTGTTCATTTTAATGCTTTAGAGAGTTACGGTTTTTATTTGGATTAAACTATGAAGTAAAATAGATAAACATAAATTTGAATTATTTGAATTTGTAGATCAATAAATTTAAAATGTATAAGATTATAGGTATGATTCTGTCAGATTTCTGATTTTCAAAGGAGAGTAGATTGCAAAAACATTAATTCTAATTAGGGAGATAAACTATGAATTAATTTTATGAAAAATAAAAATCAAACTGGTAACAGCAAATTAAGTAACCTCCCCCGAGCACACCTACAAAAGCGGAGATATATACCTCTGTATCTATCTATCTATCTATCTATCTATCTATCTATCTATCTATCTATCTATCAATCATCAATCAATCTGTCTATCTGGATGCTCAGTGAGGTGAGTCTAATGTTGTCACAATCTTCGTGGAACTGAACCTAATCGAGGAGGGAACATCCCAACTCTTTAGCCATATTCTAATGATTACAAGTGAATCACCTGTTCTAGCTAAAAGTCAAGGGGAGATAATTACACAAGGGCATGCCACCAAGGGCAGGGGTCAGAGTAGACCATTTTGGAGACTCTGCCTCAGTGGCCTGGTGAACACAATTCATTTGCTTTCAGACTCAAAAGTGCTGATTTCCATGTTTATTGCGGCACTATTCACAATAGCAAAGACTTGGAATCAACCCAAATATCCATCAGTGACAGACTGGATTAAGAAAATGTGGCACATATACACCATGGAATACTATGCAGCCATAAAAAAGGATGAGTTTGTGTCCTTTGTAGGGACATGGATGCAGCTGGAAACCGTCATTCTCAGCAAACTATCGCAAGAACAGAAAACCAAACACCGCATGTTCTCACTCATAGGTGGGAACTGAACAATGAGATCACTTGGACTTGGGAAGGGGAACATCACACACCGGGGCCTATTATGGGGAGGGGGGAGGGGGGAGGGATTGCACTGGGAGTTATACCCGATGTAAATGACGAGTTGATGGGTGGTGACGAGTTGATGGGTGCAGCACACCAACATGGCACAAGTATACATATGTAACAAATCTGCACGTTATGCACATGTACCCTAGAACTTAAAGTATAATAATAATAATAAATATATAATTTAAAAAAAAAGAAAAATGAATAAAAAGTAGGATGCCTCCCAGAAAATTTATACTAGTTTTAGACCAATTCAATTCTTTAATTGGATTAAAGCTATCCAGGAATGCTAATGTTTGCAGTGTCTCTTAGGTCTAGTGATCTCTGGAAGCTGATAAAAGAAAAAGTATATTCTATCTCTTTAGTATGAGGTAGATCACATCAGACTAAATATCAAATTGGTTTTTCAAACAACTTTGCAAGTGATAGATCCAGCATTCAGTAAGAAATGACCAGACATATGAGCATATGAGATGCGAAGATATTGATGAAAATCAACAGAACAAATTAGATAATGGAGATAGAACTATAAGAGTTCTAAATTTTAAAATTATAAGGCACAGATTATATATATACACATATACAGTATAAAATATATAATGTAAAATATACACTGTATGTATTTTATACATATATAATTATATGTGTATATGTATTATAAACTTATATATACATACTATCTGTAAAATATAATGCACTGTATTATATACATATATACTGATATATACAAATATATGTATTATATACTAAAATACATAAACGATATATATTACATGTTATATTACATACATATATAAATATATACTGTATATATTACATGCATACTTACTGTATGTATACAATGATTTATGCAGTATATTATTCATGTAGATATACACTAGATATATATGATAAGTATATATTTGTGTATGTATATTAAAAACTCATATATTATGATATATATATTATATGCATACACACACACAAACACATACATATACATATGATTAATTCAAAATATAGAAAAACTACCACTACTACTACTACTATTACTACAATGTTTCAGGATGCACAGTTAAGAAGTAAAATTATAAGCAAAAGCAAATAAATGATTGCCACAAAAGGCACCATACTGCTTATCTTTGCAGGGAAAGAAGAGGGTAGTAATTTAAAACTAGTATGAGGGAAACTTTTGGGAGCTGTCAATGTTCTAATTTTTGACACACTTGGCAGGACATTGATGTTTACATTATAAGTAAATTATGGACATCTAAACATTTGTTCTGTGAATTATTATATGTGTATGTTATATTTCATAATGAGAAAGTTTTGAAAGTGAAGGATATGATAATTGCCCTGATTTGATCATTATAATATGTATACATGCATTCGCATATCACATTGTACCCTAAAAATATGTGCAAATATTATGTGTCAAGATCATAAATTTAAATATTAAAGAAATAAAAAATTGTTAAAGAAAGAAGACAGGTATAAAAATAAACATTGCTTTTTGGTTTTTAAAATGATTGAGGAGAAGGGATAAAGAGACTTATAAATATCACTTTTGACACTTAAGAATTCTCATATGTGAGAGTTTTTGTCATGAAAGGCTATTGAACTTTATCAAATGATTTTCCTGCATCTATTAAGATAATCATGTACTTTTTCTTTATTCTGTTAATGCAATGTTTTATGTTGATGCATCTGCATATGTTGAGCAATGCTTTTATCCCAGGAATAAACTCTACTTGATCATGGAGTATGATCCTTTTAATGTGCTTTTGAATTTAGTTTGCTAGTGTTTTGTTGAGGATATTATTATTATTATTATTATTATACTTTAAGTTCTGATATTTTTATAGGAGTTGATCAGGGACACCGGCCTGTAGTTGATTTCCCTAGTAATATCTTTATTTGGCTTTGACATCAGTGTAATCCCGGTCTCATGAAATGAGTATGGAAGTCTTCTTTCCTTTTCAATTTTTTGAAAGAATTTGAAAAGGATTGGTGTTAATTATTCTTTAAATGTGCAGTAGAATAAATCAGTGAATCCATCTGGTCCTGGGCTTTTCTTTGTTGGGAGGTTTTTGATTACGAATTCAATAAACTTCTGTTATTGGTCTGTTCACATTTTCTATTTCTTCATGATTCAGTCTTAATACATTATATGTTTTTAAGAATTTATCCATTTCTTTGACTTTACTAATTTGTTGGCAAATAAATATTCATCATACTCTTTTATAATTCTTTTCATCTCTGTGGCTTTAGTTCTAATGTCCCCTCATTCATTTATAATACTATTTATTTGCATCTTCTCTCTGTTTTTGTTTTTAATAGTTAGCCTAGTTAAGTTTGTCAATTTTATCTGTAAAATGGGACCATATAAGATCCTGACTATCCAAAGAAATCTTTAGAAAGAACAAAGCTAAAGACACCACACTTTCTGATTTTAAAATATATTACAAAGCTACAGTGATTTAAACTGCATGATATTGGTATTAAAAAAACCTACAATGTAGTTGAAAAAAAATAGAGAGCCCAGAAATAAACCCATGAATGTTGTATACAGTTAACTGATCTTTAACAAGTTTGTATATAATACTGAACAAAGAAAGGATAATCTGTTCAAGTAATGGTGCTGGAAATCCACATGCAAAAAGAATGAAATTGGACCCTTTCTTCACACCACACACGCGCGCGTGCGCGCGCGCACACACACACACACCTAACTCAAAATAGATAAAAGTTTGAAATATAAAACCTGAAAATGTAAAACTCCCAGGGACAACCTGCCATAACATTGGTCTTGACACTAATTTCTTGGATATGCAACCAAAAGCACAAGACACAAGCAGAAACAGACAAGTGAAAGTACATCCATCTAAAAAGCTTCTTCACAGCAAAAGAAACGATTGACAGAATGAAAAGGCAACCTATATTTGCAAATCATATATCTGATAAGTGGATAATATGTAATGTATATAAGGAGCTCTTAAAACTCAATGACAAAAATATCTTGATTAAGAAACAGATCAAAGACTTTAATAGGCACCTTGCCAAAGAAGATATACAGATGAAAAATCAGCATAAAAAGATGCTCCACATTATATGTCATTAGGGAAATGCAAATTTATAAAAACAAACAAATAAATACCACCACATAACTATAAGAATGGCCAAGATCAAGAACACAGACAACACATAATATTGGTGAGAATGTGAAGTAACAGAAACTCTCATTCATCGTTGTGAAAATGCAAACTCGTACAGCCACTTTTGAAGACAGTTTTGTAGAGTCTTACAAAACTAAATATAATTTTACCTTGTGATGCAACAATCTCTCTCATGTGCATGTTCAACTTCCAAAGGAGCTGAAAACTTAAGTCCACAAAAAGTCCTGCACACAGATATTTACAGCAGCTTTATTCATAATTTCCAAAACTTGGAAGCAACCAATGTATCCTACAGTAGGCAAATAAATAAATAGTCTGTAGTACATCCAAACAATTGAATATTATTAAGTACTAAAACAAAATGAGATATCAAGCCATGAGAAGACACAGAGGGAACTGAAATTAATATTACTAGCTGAAAGAAGACAATTTTAAAAGGCTACATACTACATGATTTTAATTATATAACTTCCAAAATCTCAAAATCATGGAGTCAATAAAAATTTTAGTGGTTGCCAGTGTTGGGTCAAGGGGAGGATGAATAGGCAGAGCACAAAGAATGTTTAAACCATTAAAAATACTCTGAATGACATTATAATGGTGTACATATGTCATAATTTCGTCTAAGCCTACAGAATATACAAGACCAATAGTGAAACCACGTAATTGATGGACTCTTGGTAATATTATGTGTCAATGTAGGCTCCTCTATTGTAAAAAATTGTACTACCCTGATGGGGCATATTGATGATTGGGGAGGTTGTGAATGTGTGGTGACAGAAGTTGTATAGGACATCTTTGTCCCTTCTTCTCAATGTTGTTGCGAAATTAAAACTCTGAAAACATTGTCTTTTAAAAAAATGGGCAAAAACCTGAACAGATATTTTTCCAAAGAAGACATTCAAATGGTGAACAGGCATACAGAAAGATGCACGGCATCACTAATAATTAGGGAAATGAAAATCAAAATCACAATGAGATATTCTCAGGCATGTTAGAATGACTATTATAAAAGAATCAAAGGATAAAAGTTTGGTAGGCTTGTGGATAAATTAGAACACTTCCTTGTACACTGTTGCTGGGAACGTAAAATGGTGCAGCCACTTTGGAAAACGCTATAGAGATTCCTCAAAAAGTTAAAAGTAGAACTATATAGCCAGACGTGATGGCGGGCGTCTGTAATCCCAGCTACTTGCGAGGCTGAGGCAGGAGAATCGCTTGAACCAGGGAGGCGGAGGTTGCATTGAGCTGAGAGCGTGCCACTGCACTCCAGCCTGGGTGACAGGAGCAAGACTCCATCTTTAAAAAAAAAAAAAAAAATAGAACTACCATATGATCCAGTAAAATCATTTCTGGGTACATATCTAAAATAATCATAGTTAGAACATCTAAAAGTTATCTGTACCCCTATGTTTGTTGCAGTGGTGTTTACAGCAGCCAAGGTATGGAAACAACCTTAATGTTCATCAACAGATGAACAGGTTTAAAAAATGTGGTATACACATATATTGGAATATTATTCAGCCTTAAAAAATGAGGAAATTTTGCTACATGTGACATTGTGCATAAACCTGGAGGACATTATGCTAACCGAAATAAACCAGATCCCTTGTGATCAACCCTCATCAACCTCTTCCCCTTCTCGTTTCTGGCAATAGTTGATCTGCTTTCTGAAACTATAGTTTTGCCTTTTCAGGAATTTCAGAAAATGAAATGCCGCATTTTAAGTATTTCATTTCTTTAGGCTTTTAAACTAATTCACATTGTTCCATGTATGAATTTTTTATTCCTTTTTATTTCTTGCTGAGTAATGTACCACTTCATGGACATGCCACAAATTAGTTATCTATTTTCGACATCATTTGCTTTTGGGTTAGTTTTGGTTTCAGGCTATTATGAATAAAGCCATAAGAAACATTTGAGCATTTCAGTATATGCCTTTTGAAGGGCATATATTAACATGTCTTTTTTTTTTTTTTTTTTTTTTTTTTTTTGAGACGGAGTCTCTCTCTTTCACCAGGCTGGAGTGCAGTGGCGCAGTCTCGGCTCACTGCAACCTCCGACTCCCTGGTTTAATTGATTCTCCTGCCTCAGCTTCCCAAGTAGCTGGGATAACAGGCATGTGCTACCACGCCCAGCTAATTTTTGTTTTTTTGGTAGAGACGGGGTTTCACCATATTGACTAAGATGGTCTCGATCTCCTGACCTTGTAATCTGCCTGCCTCGGTCTCCCAAAGTGCCAGGATTACAGGCGTGAGCCACTGCACCCGACCATATTATCATTTCTATCAGGTAAATTCCTAGGAGTAAAATTTTAGGGTAATATGATAAGTAGATGCTTAACTTAGAAAGAAACTGCCAAGTTCTGTTGAAAGGATCTATTTCACTTTGCATTGTGAAAAGCAACATATGAGATTTCAAATTGCTCCATATCCTGTTTAATACTTAGAATTGTCAGTTGTTTTAATTAGAATTACGTGTGTGTGTGTGTGTGTATTATATTTTTGGTTTAATTTCCTTTTACATTATGACAAATAATGTGAGCATCTTGTTACGTGCTTATTTGCCATTCGTTTCTGTTTGGCAACATGTTTAATTAAATATCTTGCCCATTTTTAAATTAGATTGTTTCATTTGCTATTACTTAGTTGTAATTGTGCTTTATATACTATGGATACAAATATTGGATAGAAGTGTTGTGAATAAGTACTTTCAGTCTAAACACCTTGGCTTTTCATTATCTTTCTCCTCTTTTGATTTTAAATTCTTTGAAATTATGGTGATGTTTAACTTACAAATTTTTTATGTTTCATGTTTGTGTGTATGTGTGCTTGTGTTATGGAAAAGAAATAGTTGCCTATCCTAAAATAGAAAACCTTTTTTTTCTTATATTTTCTTCCACAGTTTACATAGTTTCAAGTTTTAAATTTAGGTACAGACATATCTCAAATTATTTTTGGGAATGGTGTGATGTAAAGTTTGTTTGTTTTTTTTTCCATGTGGCTATCAAGTTGATGTAACACCATTTTTGAAAACATATTCTATTTCCCTTTTAAGTACCCAGACACATTTATTTAAAATTAATTAATAATATATGAGTAGTTCTATTTCTAGACTCTCTTTTTCCATTTATTTATATATTTATCCTTCTACTAAAATGACATATTGGATATTGAATTTTTATTTTTATTTTTATTTTTAGAGAAGGAGTCTCACTGTGTTGCCCAGGATATACCCATCTCAGCTTCCTGAGCTTCTGGAACTACAATCATGTATAACCAAACATGGGTGATTATTGTACCTTTAAATAATTTTGAAATTAGGCAAAGTAAGTTCTTCAACTTTGTCATTTTTCAAATAATTTTAGTAAATTGTAACTGTTTTTGCTTTTTATATGAATTTTAACATCATTAGTTAAAATGAATATCAGTTTTACATTGCATTTTCTCTGTACTTGTGCCAAAAATCAGTTGTTCATATCCATTTGATCCTTGAATATCATGGGTTTTAACTGTACAGGTTCATTTATATATAATTTTGTTCTGTCTCTGCTACCCTCGAGACACCTAGATCAACCCTTCATTTTTCTCCTCCTCCTACATGTATTCAACATAGACAATGAGGATGAAGATCTTTATGATGAATGGTGATACACATCCACTTAATGAATAACAAATCCATTTTTTCTTCTTTATGATTTTCTTAATAATATTTTCTTTTATCTAGCTTATGTTATTGTAAGAATACAGTATATAATGCATATAACACACAAAGTATGTGTTAAGTGACAGTTTATGTTATTGGTAAGGATTATCAGCTTCAGAATATTCTTTTCTACTTTTAGTTTTCTGAGGGATGTTTATGAGAAACTTTGATTTTATTAAACTACTTTTTCTTATAATTTTTTAAAAATTAAAAATTAAATTTAAATTTAAATTTTTGGGGGGGAACATAGCATGCGTGTATATTTATGGGGTACATGAGATGTTTTGACACAGGCATGAAATGTGAAATAAATAATTGCATCATGAAGAATGGAGTATTCATTTCCTCAAGCATTTATTCATTGATTTGCAAACAATCCAATTACACTCTTTAAGTCATTTAAAAATGTACAGTTAGTTATTATTGACTAAAGTCCCACTATTATGTTACCAAATAGTAAGTCTTTTTCATTCTTTCTATATTTTTTGTACCCATTAACCATCACCACCTCCCCCACCATCCTCTATTACCCTTCACATTCTCTGGTAACCAGAGTGTAACTGGACTGTTTGCAACTCAATAGAGTATCATAAGTTAAATTGTTTTGATTTTTTGTGGATCTAACAAATAAGTGAGAACGTGTGCTGTTTGTCTTTTGGTGCCTGGCTTATTTCACTTAACATAATGGTCTCCAGTTCCATCCATGTTGTTGCAAATGACAGGATCTCTTTCTTTTTTATGGCTAAATAGTAATTCATTGTTTATATGTGCCACATTTTCTTTATCCATTCATCCATTGAGGGACACAAGTTGTTTCCAAATCTTAGCTATTGTAAACAGTGCTGCAGCAAATATAGAAGTGCAGGCATCTCTTCACTACATGGATTTCATTTCATTGAGTATACACCCAGCAGTGGGGTTGCTGGATCACATGGTAGATCAATTGTTAGCTTTTTGAGGAACCTCCTCAAAACTATTCTCCATAGTGGTTGTACTAATTTACATTCCCACCAACAGCGTACGAGGGTTTCCTTTTCTCCACATCCTCACCAGTGTTTGTTATTCCCTGTCTTTTGGATATAAGCCATTTTAACTGGGGTGAGATGATATCTCATTGTAGATTTGATTTACGTTTCTCTGATGATCAATGATATTGAGCAACTATTCATATGCTTCTTTGCCATTTGTATGCCTTCTTTTGGGAAATGTCTATTTAAATCTTTGCCCATGTATTAATGGGATTTTTTCCTACTGTGTTGCTTGAACTCCTTATATTCTGATGATTAATCCATTGTCAGATAGGTAGTTTGCAAATATTTTCTCCTATTTGTGTGTTGTCCATCACTTTGTTGATTTTATGGTTTGCTGTGCAGAGGCTTTTCAACTTGGCGTAATCCCATTTGTCCATTTTGGCTTTGACTTCCTGTGCTTCTAGGGTAGTGCTCAAAAAATGTAAGCCCAGACCAATGTCCTGGAGATTTTTTCCAAAATATTCTTGTATTAGTTCCAGGATTTGAGGTATTGAAGTCTTTAATCTATTTTGATTTGGTTTCTGTATATGATGAGAGATACTTGTCTAGTTTAATTCTTTAGCATATTGATATCCAGTTTTTCCAGCACCATTTATTGAAGAGACTGTCTTTTTTAGCCAATGATGGGAAGAGAAAAAGAGATTATCTTTTCCCTAGTGTATGTTCTTAGTCCCTTTCACAAAAAATCAGTTCACTGTAAATGTGTGGATTTGATTCTGGTTTGTCTATTCTGTTCCATTGATCTATGCGTCTGTTTTTATGCCAATACCATGTTGTTTCCATTACAGTACCTCTGTAGTATAATTTGAAGTCAGGTAATGTGATTCCTCCAGTTTGGTTCTTTTTGCTTAGGATAGTTTTGGTTATTCTGTGTCTTTTATTGTTCTACATAAATTTTAGAATTTTTTTTCTATCTCTGTGAAGAATGTCATTTGTATTTTGATAAGGATTGCATTGAATCTGTTGATTGTTTTGGGTAGTATGGACATTTTAACACTATTGATTTTTCCAATCAATGAATATGGATTATTTATCTATTTTTTGGTGTCCTCTTCAATTCATCAGTGTTTTACAGTTTTTAATATAGATATCTTTCAGTTCTTTCATTAATTTTTAGGAATTTAATTTTATGTATGGCTATTGTAAATGGGATTGCTTTTTGGTTTCTTTTTCATATTGTTTGCTTTTTGCATATAGAAATGCCATGGTTTTTTTATGTTGATTTTGAATCTTGCATCTTTACTGAATTTTTTATTAGTTCTGTTTCTTTGTGGAGTCTTTAGGTTTTTCCAAATAAATGATCATATCATCTGCAAACAAGAATAATTTAATTTCTTTTTAATTTGGATGTCTTTTATATGTTTCACTTGTTTGATTTCTGTAGCTAGAATATCCAGTGCTATGTTAAATAAGAGTGGTTGGTGGCAGTGGGGATCCTTGTCATGTTCCAGATTTTATAGAAAAGGCTTTCAGCTTTTTCCTATTCAGTATAACAATATTAATAGCTATGGATCTGTCATATATGCCTTTTGTTATGTATTGGAATGTTTCTTCTATCTCAAGGTTTTGAGTGTTTTTTTCATGAAGGGACGTTGAATTGTATCAAATGTTTTTTCAGCATTAATTAAAATAATCATACAGTTTGTATCCTTCATTCTGTTGATATGATGTATCACAGATTGATTTGCATATATTAAACCATCCTTGCATCTCAGGGATAAATCCCACTTGGTCAAGATGAGTAATATTTTTAATGTATTGTTGACTTTGTTTTGCTAGGTTTTTTTATTTTTGCAACAATATTCATAAGCTATATTGAACTGTAGTGTTTTTTCTTCCCTTTTTTTTTTTTTTTTTTCTTTTTTGATGTTTCCTTGTCTGAATTTGCTATCAGGGTAACATGTTTTCCAGGTTACTTGCTCTGTTTCCTTCTCTTTTAGGGATGCAAGTGTGCCATGGGTTTGATCTTTTTGCAGAATCCCATATTGTAATGACGTTGTGTACATTCTTTCTAATTTGTTTTTATTTTGTCTGACTGGGTTGAGTAGAAATACCAGTTTTAAAACTCTGAAATTCTTCCCTCAGCTTGGTGTATTTCATAATTTCATAATCACACTTATGGTTGTATTATGAAATTTTCATAATATATGTTTTAGCTCTAGAAGATCCCTTTTTGTTTTGTTTTTTCTTAAAATGGCTATTTTGTCTTTTAAGTGTTGAATGATTTTACTGGATTCTTTGGATTCCTTGGATTGGGTTTCACATTTTTTCTGAACCTTGATGATCTTCATTGCCATACAGATTCTGAATTCTATGTCTCCCATTTAAGACATTTCAGTCTGATTAAGAACCATTGCTAGGGAGCCAGTGTGGTTCTTCAGAGATAAGAAGATACTCTCGCTTTTAGAGTTGCTAGAGTTCGTTTGCTGGTTCTTTCTCATCTGTGTGGCCTAATGTTCCTTTAGCTGTGTTATAATTTGAGTCTTGTCATTTGACTTCATTTCTGGATGTTTTCAGGGGGCCAAGTCTTTGTGCAGTATATGTAATTTTTTGTGGCTGAATTCTTGCCCTTGGTTTAATAGGGGGTTATATTAGCCATGTATTTTTGATCTAGTTTGGGCTATGACCCATCAGATTGTGCTTAATAATGGCAAGCAGATAAGTTACTACTCAGCGCCCCCCCCCCCCCCACCCGCCCCCTTCCCCGGCTCCTCTATTTCCTCATGATTTCAGCCATGCCTTTTCTCAGTCCTAGACTATGGGCTCCTCTCCCACTGAAGTACTGGCCACAGATCTTGGATTGGCCCTCCAAGCCTGTATATTACAGCTCTTGGGCAAGCTCAGGCAATTTCTTCCCTCTGCAATTTTGGGGCAAGGGGGGGTGGGAAATTTGGCAGTGGCAATGGCAAAGAGTCTGTCACTCGTCTCGTGAGCTCTATCCCACAGAGGTGGGGAAGCCGTGCTGTGGCCAAATTCCAGGGATCCTGACTGGTGAAGAGCAGGAGGTTGGGGCTCAGAAGGAAGTGAGACTGACCTCTTCTTTGCATGGCAGTTGCAGCATGTTGTAGATGTGAGTATAGCAATCAGGGTCTTTGTTCACTCCTCAGCCCAAGGGAAGCAAGAACAGGTACTGCTGCAGTGGCAATGGCATAGGGCTTGTCAGTTGTATCTGGGAATTCCACCCCAGATAAATAAAGAGCCACTGCTGACTGATTAGGTGATTGTATGGCAGCTGCACTGGGGGTGCAGATAAGGAGGCCCTGCCCATTGAAGGATAGCAGGGGCAGAGGCCTGTGTAGAAAACTCCCTGGCCTCTTTTCCACAGCTGTGGCATGCTGGCAGACTAGGATGGCTCTTGGGCTCGTAATTCTCACCCTAGCCTGAGGGGTGGAGGTCATGGCAGCGGCAAGTAAGGCAGTCCTGTAGGTTACCACTGGGAACTCTATCCCAGAAAAATTGGAGAGCTGTGACCTGCTGGAGTCCTCAGGCAGGATAGGGTGGTTGTGTTTGGGTCTCAGGTCAGTGGGCTTTGCCTGGCAAGGTGTAGTGGTGGTAGGGCCTGCAGTCTATCCACTCCTTAGCACTGTGGATACATCTCCTATACTGGAGGCATGCAAGGTAGCCTGGCCTCCCTTGGTGGTGGTGCTATGGCAGCTGATGATGGGGTGCTCAGCTATCCAGGGCCCTTGGGGCTTCCTGGGGCATGAGCGGTAGGTTTATCCCAATTCCATGCAGCTCTCTATGCCATTCTGGAAGTCCCAGGGGCAGAGGGGCAGGCAGGGTGGAAGTCAGGGAGGACTCTCAAGTGCCCAGTACTGCAAAAGTCCACAGCAGAAATGTGGGTCCCCAGGAGCTCTCACTCACTGATCATTTCCCCATGATGGGGATCCTCCGTTCCCTCTGTGCCAGTGCTTGGTGGGTGACTGTCCTGCCTCACTCCTATCTGCTCTCCATAGGTCACCATTGCTTCCTTGATGAATGCCAACGTGACCTCCTGGACAATTCACATGAAGAGGTAGTCTGTACTTACCACTCTATCTCCTCTGCATGAGTGTGGCACACACTGGCTGCTTCTTGTCAGCCACCTTGACCCCAAAACACTACCTAAAAAAATACAATTGTCCTTTTATTGTATTTTAAGTTTTATTTTAGAATCAAGGAATACATGTACAGATTTGTTACAAAAGAATATTGCATGATGCTGAGGTTTGGAGTATGACTGAATCCATCACCAAGGTAGTGAGCATGGTACCCAATAGGTAGTTTTCCAACCTTTACCCCCACCTTGCCTCCCCACTCTTGTTTTTCCTATTGTAGTGTCTATTGTTCCCATCTTTATGTTCACATATACCCAATGTTTAGCTTCCACACTGCTAGTGAGAACATGCAATATTTGGTCTTCTGTTTCTTTGCTAATTTGCTTAGGATAATGGCCTTCAGCTACATCTATGCAGCTGCAAAGGACATGTTTTCATTCTTTTTTATGGCTGTTTAGTATTCCACAGTGTATATGTACCATACTTTCTTTATCGCATCTGTCATTGATGGCACATGGGCTGATTACATGTATTTGCTACTGTGAAGAGTGCTGTGATGAACATGTTGGTACATGTGTCTTTTCGGTAGAACAGTTTATTTTCCTTCGCATATATAACAAAAAAAAAATGGAATTGCTATGTTGAATGGCAGTTAAACTCTTAGTTCTTCGAAAAATTGGAAAGCTTCTCTCCATAATGACTGAACTAATTTATATTCCCAACAACAGTTTATGAAATTCTTGTTCGTAAGAAGTTTGTGCTCATTTGAGAGAGGCAGCTTTAAATAATTAAGTAAAGCATGTTATACAATGATATAATGAATTAATATTGTGTGCCAAAAGAAAGAAATATCACATTATCTTTCAAAGGAAAATTCTGTAGACAACTCATATTTCTATGGACTTCCTTTTGTTTTCAAAATATATATGCACTGCATTATCCTTTTTTTTTTTTTTTTTTTTTTAGTTGCCCAGGCTGGAGTGCAGCAGCGTGATCTCAGCTCCCTGCAAGCTCCGCCTCCCGGCCTCATGCCATTCTCCTGTCTCAGCCTCCAGAGTAGCTGGGATTACAGGCGCCTGCCACCACACCCGGCTAATTTTTTGTATTTTTAGTAGAGACAGGGTTTCACCGTGTTAGCCAGGATGGTCTCGATCTCCTGACCTCGTGATCCACCCGCCTCAGCCTCCCAGAGTGCTGGGATTTCAGGCTTGAGCCACGCGCCTGGCCTGCATTGTCCTTGATGAATTAAAAAACCAAGGCCATTGATTCCACCAAATCTCTTTCAGGAACCAAAAAATAAACCTGTGTACCATTCCATGCCACTAGTGTTAAACAAGAATTTAGATCTCATTCCCAATCTTAATTGGGCACTGTATTTTGCTGAAATTTACAGTAGTAAGTTCTACTTTTTACTTTTGAAAATATTTAGTTCATTCCTTTAAACAAAAAAAAAGTTACTTAATTTCCTGACATTTATATTAAAGTACTAAGCCTGTTTGTTTCTGAGATCTATTGGGCTGTATTAGTGATTGTTTTTTATAAATTTCAATGAAAATTTTTTGTTGCTGGCTTTGTGCCTGCTTGTTTCTTCTCTTGTCGTTGTATATTTTCTAACAATTGTAAAAATATGCATTTCAGATATAAAGAAATCACTCACTGAAGATCCAGACTCTTCATTGGGTAATATTATTCTTTAAATGTGTAGCTGCTTATAATGGTAACACAACCAAACAATTTTTGTTGTATGCAATTGTAGGTGGTCAGGTACTATGTGTGTGTGTGTGTGTGTGTGTGTGTGTGTGTGTGTGTGTGTGTACTGTTTAATAGTCATACTGGGCTGAAGTTTGTATGAGTGCGTACACATTTACCTACATGCTTGTGAGTATGTACAAAGTTCGGGATGTTAAATTGTGACACTTTGATAATTAAGGGCTTCTTGAAGCTTATTTTTTAACAGGTACCTTTAAAAATAGATTGGCATGTACATTTTCAGGATATATATCACTACTGCTAGATTGTCACATAGACTTTCAAGATATACATCACTGCTGCTATAAAGCCTTATTTTAATTTAACTCTATGTTGTTGTGAAGATTCTGTGCCTCTATCAAGCAGTGGAGCTTTGGATTTTTGAAATATTTTCTGTATTTCTTCATTGCTGCTTTGTCTTCTATCATTCACCGTCTTCTGCTTTGATGTAACAATTTTTTTTTATTCAACTATTTAGTTTTATTATTATACTTTAAGTTCTGGTATACATGTGCAGAACATGCAGGTTTGTTACATAGGTATACACGTGCCATGGCAG
Organism: Rhinopithecus roxellana; assembly: GCF_007565055.1. NCBI lineage: Eukaryota > Metazoa > Chordata > Mammalia > Primates > Cercopithecidae > Rhinopithecus > Rhinopithecus roxellana. The sequence continues at coordinate 40,995,117 of NC_044555.1, read as the reverse complement.
TTTGCTGCACCCATCAACCCGTCATTTACATTATGTATTTCTCCTAATGCTATCCCCCTCCCCTAGCCCCCCACCCCACAACAGGCCCTGGTGTGTGATGTTCCCCTCCCTGTGTCCACGTGTTCTCATTGGATGTAACGATGTTAATAAAAGGTATTAACAAACTCATTTTCTATGTAGCTACAATTTTCTTCTGCTTTTTGTTTTTATTATTATTTTAATTATTCACTTTTTCATTATTACTGTATTAATTATAGCTGATATACCAGTCCATATTTTTTCCTAATTGGTAGATTTGTTTCTAGTCATGCACAGTTTCGATACAATAAAATAATATATTTAATTTGTATGACCTCTGGAGTTAGTCATATATTTTGATATTATAAATGGTAAAACCATAGATATTTTGGTCCTGTGTCTTTATTCTCAGAGTTGAGATGCTGCTATGTCTTCTACTATTGTGATTGTAGCTTGGAATGCCAGCAACATGGGACTAACTAGGTCTATAATGAGTGGTAAAAGAGAATCTGGGTCATGATCTCATAAACACTGGGATATAGAAGCAAAAATAAGGCTTTGTAAGTATTTGCTTTTTGATCATACTATCTTACAATTTTATTCTAGGAAATACATGCTGATCCTGTGGATTAAAACTAATAATCTTCCCAAAACTTTATTTCCCTTACTTCAGAACACCAATGCTAAGAATAAAGCATGAAGATATTTTTAAAAAACGTTTCAAACTTTTATAATGAAATAACTTGGGCATAAATAGTGCATGTCATATATTTTTTAAAATGTGTTGACAGAGAAAATACATGAATTCCTTTCACTCCCAGAAAAAGACCAAACTAAACTAATTTATGTATAATATAGAATCGCTTATAAGAAAATTAACACTTTATGAAACACATTTAATCTTATTTTAAAAACGTGTCATTTTTTCCTCCAACCAATGCTTTATTCATGACATTAAGTTTTCACTGGAACCCCAGTGATAAATGTGTAAGAACACAACTGCTAGAGCAGGCGGATAGGTAGACATGAGCAGGAAAGGGAACCCCAGAGACACGAAGCCCTGGAAACGTTGCTGCACTAGCAATCAGTGCCCCACTAAAAAAATCAAAAAACAAAAACAATAGTCACATATGTAATTGTGGTTAGGATTATCTGGCCCTAAACTGGAACTTAACCTGGCCCTAGTAGGAAATAACTTCAGTAGGGACTGTCCTCAGTAGCGAGCATGCGCACTTCCACTTGCCTCACCTTAAAAGTAACCTTTTGTTCATTATATTAATTAAAACACCCCCCTGGTTGAGATTTAACATGCTAATAAGACATATGACATATGCACTTAGCATGTATGGTTACAGCACATGCACACCCAGGGGGCCACCCAAAACATGCATGCTAGCAACACCCCTTCATGCCACTTTTATGAATAATTATGTAAGATTTCTATAAAGAGGGTTCCCCAGTGTCAGTTGACACTCATTCTCAAGGGGCCTGCTCTGACTTGGCTTTCAGAGTTTATCGTCCCTTTAAATAAGTTTGCTGCTGCTTATCTATCACTACATGTCTCTTGACTTAATTATTACTTCCAAGAAGACAAGAATCTGTGAATCTGCCTTTGATTTGGAAGCCCCCACTTCCAGTTATCCTGCCTTTCTGGACCAAACCAATGTACATGTTACCTGTATGGATTGATATCTCACGGTCACCCTAAAAGGTATAAAACCAAGTTGTACTCTGACCACTTTGAGCGCACATGTTCTCAGGATCTCCTGAGGGCAGTGTCACAGGCCATCGCTCACTCGTATTTGGCTCAGAATAAATCTGTTCAAATATTTTCAGAAAGTAACTTTTTACTGAGATACAGGTCGATAATAGTTAAAGCTATTTAAGGAGATATTTGCTTTTTTTATTATTTAAATTCTAATCTCCCATGTAACATGAAGTTTTGAAATTAATTGTATTTCTTGGTTAATAGTAGACGTATTTTTATGTAGCCACATATAATTGTTATTTATAATGATTTTAAAAATGTGTTTCTGGGCCCGGCGCAGTGGCTTACGCCTGTAATCCCAATACTTTGGGAGGTCGAGGCAGGCAGATCATGAGGTTAGGAGACTGAGACCAGCCTGACCAACATGGAGAAACTCCGTCTCTACCAAAAATACAAAATTAGCCGGGCGTGGTGGCACATGCCTGTAATCCCAGCTACTCGGGAGGCTGAGGCAGGAGAATCACTTGAACTCTGGAGGTAGAGTTTGCAGTGAGCTGAGATCACACCATTGCACTCCAGCCTAGGCAACAAGAGCGAAACCCCAACTCAAAAGAAAAAAAATATATATATATATGTTTCTGAAACTGCAAATAAAATGAGCATTTGCTGTTTTCAGAAAAGAGAATCTTCTATTTCTTGCCTCATAAACCTTCAATAAATGAGGACACAGCTTTGAAATTCTCTATTTGAGGTAAAACAAAACTTACGAGAGGCCATTGTTTTGAGCTGAGCTCTTGCACTAGGCACCAACATTCCAGACCAAACCAAAGTGGAGTCACTCATGCTAAGTGCAAACTAGTCAAAATGAAACTTTAAGGAAGCAGATGTGTTATCAGGGATGGGTAACCAATTACCAGTGGTGAATCTGTATGGGTATGCAGCAACTTCAATTCTTGCCTCCTCAGAAGAAAGATTTTGACTGAGGGGCATACGGCAGAAAAAAAGAGACTGAGGCAAGTTTTAGAGCAGGAGTGAACGTTTATTAATAAGGTTTAGAACAAGAATTGAAAGTAAAGTATTATTGGAAGAGGGCCAAGTGGGCATCTTGGAGGACAAGTTCTCCATTTCACTTTGGACTTAGGGTTTTATATGCTGGCCTACTTCCAGCATCTTGTATCCTTTTTCCCTTCATTCTTCCCTTGAAGTGAGCTACCTGCATGCGTAGTGGCCTGCTAGCACTTAGGAGGTGAGTATGTGCAGTGTGCTTACTGGACTTGTACACATGCTCTCCCAAGGCATTCTTCCCTTTGCTGGTGGAATGCCCCTAAAACATCATATACCATTAAACTCTGCCATTTTGTCTCTTAATGCGCATGTCTGAGCCCACTCGCTCACCTCCTGAGATCTTATCCGGAAGCTGCTGATCACCAGTTTCAGTTTTCTTTTTTTTTTTTTTTTTTTTTTTTTTTTTTTTTTTAATCTATAGGGAGACTGCCTTTCCCTGGAACTGGCTATGACAAATTATTATTTCAGAGAGACAATAACAACCACCTGACCATTGCCTTATTGTCTACTGACATTTCTGGTTGTGGATAGGCCCTTTCCTGCCCTGCTCATGCTTTACTAGCTACCTACTGTAACAGATGGATATCCAAAGTAACCTTCTTTTTTTCTTGAAGAAAAGAGATTTCAGTTTACCTCATTCAATAATAAGAAAATTCCCACTGCTTTATTCATTACAAAAAAGTAACCTGATGTTAACGAATTAGATTTTTTTTTCTTTGTTCTATTTCCTTGCTTCCAATTTAAATAATGCAGTGTTCTGCTATTGTCCATTGAGAGCTCTCATTCTATTTTGTAGAATAAAGGCTGCCTTCATTCGTGAATCACAAACAAAAGCCAATTAGATCCACAGCTAAATTTGTCGTAATTTTATTTTTTGACTTTGGTACAACTATTTCTTCCCTATCTGCCCTTCCGGTTTATCCTAGAAAAATATAGTTTGTATTCCCTAGACAATATGAATACAGCAAAACTAAAGCCATTTAAAATTCCTTTACAATTTCAAGGGCTTCTTTACACTTACGTCAAATAAAGACAAACAGGTACTTAGATAGGAAGACACTTCAGTTAAAAAGAAAGACTATTCCAATGGGAGACTGCTCCAGATCTCAAAAACTCCGTGAACATTTCAAAATCAAGCAGAAAAATGATTTTCCTTAATAGGGTAAAAAGGAGACAAGCAGAGATAAGCACGATCATTAGAGGGGAAGTTGGACAAACAAGGGAAAAATAACCAATGAGTTCTCACAAAAACTGTTCTGCTATGATCAGGAAAACCAGGCAAAGAGGTTACATTCGACTGTGTCTGTTTTTGTGCTTGTTCAGGCTTGCAAGTAAGCAGAGTTCAGGCTCCTAAAGATAAAAGAGAAACCTCATCAAAAGTTGGTGAGAAAGCACAGGGTAAAAAGCAGGCCATTGTAAATACTTGGTCACTTTGAAGGAAATGGTCAATTAAATTACATTTACCAGTCTACAATTTGTACACCACAGTCCTTAAGAAAAGTGGTCTTGAAACATCAGAAACTCAGCTTAGATTTACTGATGTATTGTTGATTGACCAATGCAATTGACTTAAATAATATGTAATTAATGTTTTACACTAATTCTCATCATCTATACACACACACACAGACACACACACACACACACACACACACACACACACAGAGTATGATAAAATGCAAAGTAAAATATATTTGCTGGTAGAAATTATGATGACATTTAACAAAGGTGTGATCATATTCGGTTAACTCCTCTGGCCTCACTTTCTTCATTACAAATCATTAAAATCTATTTTATGTGAGAAATAAATTAAATAAAATGTCATATATAAAAATACTGAGCACAATGCCAGGCACATATTAAAATACCAATAAATATTCATTGAATAGATGACTACTTGCTGATGAGAGGTATACTACAGGAATGAAATTGGACTAGTTGTCTCCCTTAGCCTTTTTTTTTTTTTTTTCCCAGAGCAGGTGTGGAAGTTTATTAAAAAGCTTTAGAGCAGGAAAAAAAGGAAAGTGTACTTGGAAGATATCCAAGTGGGCAACTTGAAGAACAGTGTCTCCTTTAGCTTCTTAATGTTCAGAGGTGACGTATTATATGAGATTATCTCAAAAATTCTTAATTTCTAAATAAATAAATAATTGTTAAGAAATTATTTTTCTATGTGTTGTCACTTACATTCATTAAACTGTAATTGCTTTAAAATTTACTTTTATTTAAGTATAGAACAAAACAGCTTCTAGAAGATATTGAATTAAAGAATCCCAATATAGAGTGTTATCACATAAACAACCTAATATTCTCGATAACTACCTTTCGAAGTTTAAATGTTAGTACTTGGCACTTACTTTCTTTTGTAAGCAAATGGCATATTAACTGCAGACATATGTCTCATTTACAAACCTTGATTTTTAATCATGAGGTCTCAAAAAATCCTATTTGACAGAGATTTTTGACATATCAATATCAGAAATTCATGATTTTTCTCTGTGGTGATTTCAGTCATAAGAAAACTCTTAAGTAAGCTAGTAACAATGCTATAAAGGCATTAATTAAATAATTATTGCAAAACAATAGTACTTGTAAAATAGGTTATAAATTTAATATTTCTTTAACTTACACTATAAACTTTATACCATTTGGTATAATAAATTTTAATAATCATGATAAAACCAACATTCATATAACACCTACTAAACCTTAATTTAAGAAGTTAATTATCAGCAGGAAAAAAAGATAGATTTCCCATTAAAGTATTTTGCATATTTGATTAAATCAACTGAATTGTGGAAGGAATAGTAATTGAACATGAGACTGTCTGAAAAGGCATTAATGAAAGGAAAAAGGTATCTGCACCTTCAAAACTAAAGAAAAATAATTTTTAAATACCCTAAGACATAAAATAACTAACAGAGCCTCTGCTTTTTTTAAGGAGGATAAAATTGGTAAACTTTGAGCAACACTGATGGAGAAGAAATAACTGTATATACTTCACTACACATTCAGCAGACACACACACACAAAATATTAAAAGGATACCATCAACTCATTTGTTCACACATTTATGTGAAGAAACTTAAAAATGTAGTTGAAGTTGTCAAACATGTAATTAGATTCAGAAAATACGATTATGTACAGAGTTTATTCGAGCACAAAGCTTGAGGAAATGCACATTAAAACCGTAATAAGATACAACCTTATACCACCACTCAGATGGCTATAATTAAAATGTCCAAAAACAACAAATGTTGGCAAGGGTTTAGATAAAAGGGAATGCTTATACACTGTTGGTAAATTAGTATAACCTTAATGGAAAACAGTATGGAGTTTTCTCAAAATAAAAATAGAACTACCATTTGATTCAGCAATCCCAGTTCTGGGGTTACACCCAAAGAGAAATAAATCATGATATCAAAAGACACTCACACTCTTAGGTTTATTGCAGCACTATTCACAATAGCAAAGATATAAAATCAACCGAAGCGCCCATCAGTGAAAGATCGGAAAAAGAAAATGTGTTATACATGTATACCATGGAATACTACTCAGCCATTGAAAAAAAAGAAATCGTGTCTTTTGCAGCAACATGGATGGAACTGGAGACCATTATTCTTTTTTTTTTTTTTTTTTTTTGAGACGGAGTCTCGCTCTGTCGCCCGGGCTGGAGTGCAGTGGCCGGATCTCAGCTCACTGCAAGCTCCGCCTCCCGGGTTTATGCCATTCTCCTGCCTCAGCCTCCGAGTAGCTGGGATTACAGGCGCCCGCCACCTCGCCCGGCTAGTTTTTTGTATTTTTTAGTAGAGACGGGGTTTCACCGTGTTAGTCAGGATGGTCTCGATCTCCTGACCCCGTGATCCGCCCGTCTCAGCCTCCCAAAGTGCTGGGATTACAGGCTTGAGCCACCGCGCCCGGCCTGGAGACCATTATTCTAAGTGAAAAAAAAAAAAGAGAAAATTAAACATAGTATGTTCTCACTTATAAGTGGGAGTCAAACAGTTTGTATACAAGGACATATGGAATAGAAAAATGGACATTGGAGTCTACAAAAGATGGGAGCATGAGAGATGGGTGAGGGTTGAAAAATCATCTGTAGCATACAATGTTCACTATTCCAATGATGGGTACACTAAAAGCTTCACTACTATGCAATATATACATGTAAGAAATCTGCACTGGTACTATATATATATATATATATATATATATATATATATATAGGGTCAGTGAGGAAGTTGAGGTTTTACACATATAGGCGACATATAAGAATTTAACAGGGTTGCAACAATATCCGTAGGAGTCCAATACATATGTAACAGAAAGTTGAGTGATTACAGTTTGCTGCATTCTAAGGAAGACTGCTTTAACATTCTATAAAGAGGGATAATAGACTTGAAGTGGATCTATCTAGCTCTGGCTTTTTCTAATCACCTACAGTACAAGAATAAAGAGAGGAATTAATGTATAATCAGAGAAGCAGAAATTGCAACTGCATGCTACTTGACTCAGGCCACTAAGCTACATTGCTATCAAAGCTCGGATAATTTAAAGTTCTAACAGCATTAAGTTTGAATTATTTAATTTCACTAAGTCTACACCTAGGAAGAGAAAACTTCCAGTAGCTAATACAAGAAAAAAATGAATGTGAAGGGTCATATGGCCATGAAAGAAATTGAATCTACTATATACACCATGGAATATTATGCAGCCATAAAAAAAGGATGAGTTTGCGTCCTTTGTAGGGACATGGATGCAGCTGGAAACCATCATTCTTAGCAAACTATCACAAGAACAGAAAACCAAACACCGCATGTTCTCACTCATAGGTGGGAACTGAACAATGAGATCACTTGGACTCGGGAAGGGGAATATCACACACCGGGGCCTATCATGGGGAGGGGGAGAAGGGAGGGATTGCACTGGGAGTTATACCTGATATAAATGACGAATTGATGGGTGCTGACGAGTTGATGGGTGCAGCACGCCAACATGGCACAAGTATACATATGTAACAAACCTGCACGTTATGCACATATACCCTAGAACTTAAAGTATAATAATAATAATAATAATAAAGAAAAACAAAAAGAGAATGTATAAGAACAATGTGAAAAAAAAAACATTTCAATAAACAGACTAGAGTGTACACACCAGAGAATTCTCCCAAATACTAAAAAAAAGTCAATCTTCAATAAATTCTTCCAAAAAAATGAGGGTAAACTTATCAGCTTTTTTTATAAAGTCAGAATAAGTTTGACAACAAAACTCAACTAGAATATAGCAAAGTAGGAAAATCAGTTTTTTAAATCAAATAGTTGCCAAAATTCTAAATAAAATTTACTCTTCTAATACCTATATAAACTTGTTATACATAAATTGGGTCATGTATCATGATGAATAGAATTTTTTTCAGAAATAATAAAGTTGTCCAACATTTAAAAAAAAGGATGCTGTATTACATCATCAACATCCACAACAGAAAAAACAAATACTTATCTCAATAGATGCAAAAATAATAGATAAAAAGAAACACTCATTTATGATATATGACTTTAAGGGAACAAGAAATGGAAGAAAGCTTTCTTAACCCAGTAAAGCACTACTACAAACAAAATAGTAGGTAACATGTCGAAGACATATTGAAAGATTATCTCTTGAGATCCAAAAAAGAACAAACTTTTCCACTATATCATTCATAGTAAAACAAGGGGAAAACATAAGCAAAATGAATAAAAATACAATAGAACAAAGACTTTTAAATGGTTGTATTAGAAGATTATGTACTTCTGTGCATAGATAATTCATGAGCTTCTATAGGAAAATTATTTGCATTCACAGGTAAATTTAGCCAGCTTGCTCTATAGAAGTCAATATAAATAAATTGTTTTTAATATACGAGTAACAATTAAATAATGCATCAATTTTAAAAGCATGTAACACCATTTATAATAGCATCATAAAACATCAAAGATTTCTGAATAAATTTAAAGAAATATATGCAAGCTTGCTACATTGAAAACTACAAAATACTTTTGAGATAAATCAAAGAAGACCATGGTAAGAGGCTTATCATCTATAGATTAGAAGTTTCAAAATATTATTATTTTAATGATGCCAATCAGAGAAGATAACTAAGTTTACAAAAAAATCTACCATAAAGTAAGGAGGGTTAGGAAGACCTAAATGTGATAAAGTATCGATGTTCCAATTCCAGTTTTAAAATATTGATTTTAAATATACAGTAAAAATTATGTATTTATTTTTTAATCCTTAGAGGAACCACTGAAAATTATATAAAGCGATATAGTCAAAATTATATTAGATTAGATAAATTATAGTGGAATAGAACAAATGTTTAAATAACTCCCAAAAACAGCATACAAGGAAATATTGCAACAAAAATCACAAGAAACAAGTAGAAAACAAATAATAAAATGGTATACCTAAATCTGAACATATCAATTATTACATTACTGTAAATGTTTACACACAGGAATTTAAAGTCAGAGATTGTTAGAACAGATTTTTTAAATGACCCAACTAATTTTGGCAGTATAAGTAATGACCACCCAAAGATATTAAGTTTTAATCCCTGGAACCTCTAAATGTTACTTTATAAGAGAAAGGTCCTTTGCAGATGTAATTAGGTTAAGCATCTTGAAGTAGGAGAGATTCTCCTGGTTTTTCAGTGTGGCCTTTAATTCAATCACAACTTTCCTTATAAGAGAGATGCAGAGAGAGATTAAACCACCACACACACAGAATACATGAAAGCAATGTGAAGGCAGAAATTGGAGCAGTGCAGCCACAAGCAAAGGAATGCAAGCAGCCACTAGAAGTAGACACGACAGGAAATATTCTCCTCTAGCGCCTCCAGAGTGTGATCCTGCCCACACCTTGATTTTTGCCCAGTGATACTGATGTTGAACATGAAGCCACCGGAACTGTTAGAGAGAATACATTTCTGTTGTTTTAAGCACCATGTCCGTGGTAATTTATTAGGATATTCTGTTTTGTCAGACCTATAATTTCAAGTGCTACTTTGACATCTTTGATTTTCACAGGGTCCCAAAGTCCTAGCCATGTGTGCCCCCAACCTTGTATGGCTCCCCACACTGTGGGAAAATTTCCCACCAGGATAGTTTCCTCATCAGCCAAACCAGCTGCACCCCACTCAGTCCTTGACCTAACAGGTCTCAGTTACTCAACAAATGGCAAAATTATTCAAAGAAGCCAATAACATCTTTACACAGGGACCAAGGAGCACCCCGTCCTCCTGTTATTAGAAAGAAGGCATTCTGTAGGCCTGCTCTTTTAGTCTGTTACCCAGTGTCACCCTCCTTGTGACTCTGTATGGTGTGTGGTCTCCTACTTCCACAGGGTTGTAAATAGATGTAACTAATAAACAAGTGTTTATCTCGTCTGTCTAGTGTCAGGGGTCTGTGTTCAACAATCTTGTACTATTAGGGAATGGGATCCCTCTTTCACCAATGGGGTGAAGAGTAGGTGAACAGAACAATTTATTTCACAAACCAAATGGCTCAATCAGGACCAAGAACATGTGGACAGATTTAATTAACTGCTCTTTTGCTAATGAATAAGTTCCTGATACCATGAAGGGTGCCTGGGATGGAACTGCCAGCTTGCACTTTAGATTTGCATTGTGTTCTATGGTTTCTCTCAAGTACTGGCACCTCCTTCCACCTAAAGTGTCATTCTCACTACTGAGGAGATAGCTATTGTTAATTAATTATATGCTGGCATGAAATGGCAACAAGTGGGGCCTGCGTCTGGCAGATGGTCTCTGGGACTTCCACCACTCATTCTAAGGCAGAGGGACTACCAACAAGGTTGCATAATGGATAATGGCAAGCTGATACGCCATTAATAGTAGGGACCACAAGAACACAACGTCTGGAACTGGCTGTCCCTTTGGTGGACTATCAAGCCAAGGCCCTGAAGGATAAAGATTCCAGTGTACTGCATGTAGGCTGTTGATGAGAGATTATTTGGAGTGATCACCTGGCCATCCATTAGTAGAGAAAGTACCTCCCCAAAACATGCACGTATCCTGGTGCTTACCTCCTAAGTGCTTGAGAAAGGCAAAATCCTGGCTACCAATGAGAAAGGAATTAAGAACCATTTTCTGATTCCCTTGTAAGAGTGACTGTTGTTCAGGCAAAGGTTGGGTCCTTTCCCCTCTCCTGTGATGTTGTTGCTTGCCTTGATGGTTTCATGAGTGCACTCCTGAACTCCAAAGAAATCAAATTACACATTCATAATATCGTGTTTTCCAACACTGATCAGAAAAAACGTGTAGAGGAGAATCCGGTATTCTCTGTTCTCCAATGTAAAACTCCTGATTGGTGCACCTGGGCTTTGCTCAATGCTGCTGCAAAACAGCAAACGAAATGCTAATCTTGTGATCACAAGGCTTGGTGGCCCTCATCTAAGCTATAGACAAAATAGCTTTATTATCTCTGGACTCAATTGATGAAGAGATTGACTGGGGCATTCTCAGAGAAGGAGAATTTTCTATTGCCCCCTCACCTCTTTTCTTATAACTATCCAGAGAGACGCATGATGAGTGATCAAATGAAGGTCTGATTTTTGAATAATCAGATAGAGACAGAAACTATCTAATGGCTAGGTACCCAAAAGATGAAAGACTGTGCAGCAGAAAATGGCAGGAGTCATAATAGAAGATGGTTTTAATCTGTCAGCCTCTGGATTGTGGGCCTATAACTCTTCAACTGCACCAGTCCCCTACTTACGGCTCTATTGAAATAAAAGTCCTAATTTTCAAGATCATTGTGGAAAACACCTATGGTATCCTTGTAGCACAGTTAAGGGGTTCATTCAAAACTGACTAAAGTTAGACATTCTTAAACCATATAACCATTGCCATGAGAAAGGTCCCTAGCCGATGATACTGATTTCAGGCTCTCTAGTGGAAGAAACTTATGACTAGAAGCAGAGGAAACAAAAGAAAACCTCCTCCCCCCAAACATATCTGTGAGAGAAAAGAAAAATAAAGATAAGAAAGAAACCAGAACACAGGGAGAAGAAATCAGCAGAATTAGAATGAAAGGTCGATAGTTTGACCCAACTGGAAATCCAAAACTTGCTAAAATAACTCATACAGCAAAATAATATAAAGGGGTATTGATCAACTTTTGTGTGTCTTCACATAGGTGTGAATTAACTTTAAAATTTGCCGGAGGCTACATTAATGGCAACACCGTAAGTGATTTTGCTTAGTAGAATGTGGCCATTTCCATCCCCTTAATCAGGATGTGCCCAATAAAGGGCAGGGTCCAAGGATCAAAATAATTGGTCCCACTAAATTTAAGCATGATATTCATACTCTCTATAGTCTTGGAGGATTAACTAAATATAAAATAGAAATTAAATACATATGCTCTACCTTAACAATCAGAACTACTAACTTGACTAAATTTCCCATAGTCGTTGCATCCATTGCCCTAAAATACCCTATGGTGGACACAGATGTTCTGATCGAATGATAAATATATTAGACTTGATTATTTTGCACTTACAAATTGGCTTGAAATAATGAGACCCAATGGACCTTACAGGTAAAATTGTTAATATGACCCAATAGAAGTTAAAACAGAGCCTTCAATAATTGGAATTTATTCTATAAAACTTTAATTAGTGGAGTAGTAATTATCGTTACTGCTCTTTTCATTTAGCAAGCCAATTTTGACTGCTGTTAAACTGACAAAAGAAAGAATGAATGGTGCCTCACAGTAGATTAATTCAAACTTATTGCTCTAATCCAACGAACCCACATATCAACACCCAATATTATTAAAATTACCAAATCCATCCAATCAGCAACTAGTAAATATTTTAAAATTATAAATTTGGCTAATATGTTTGATTCAGTATCCATCTGAAAAGCCTTGTAGCTGCAGTTTGCTTTCCCCTTTAAAGGGATAAAGTACAACTTTACCAGGTTTCTCATGGGATACTTCAGAAGCTTTTTCATTGCATCTAATTTTCTCCAGGAACAAAGATATGGCATGACATTAATGATACCCCCCCTGGAGAAATTTATTTGACACACTCACTAAGGATATATAAGTCCACCATCTTTATTCATTTTGGGTTCTGGAGGCAACATTTTCCTCACTTAAAATTTTACTTAATCTCACTGATGTTGTTACGTACAAATGGGCCCTCCTTAAACAAACCTTCCTCCAATAAAAGGCTCTATAATCAGTCCAGATTGAAATCAGCAGGTACCAGAGACTATGTCACTGCAGTGGCTTGAGCAACCTTTATTATGCCTCATGGAGTCTTTGCACCACTTATCATGGTGATCAGTTGCCCACGAGCTTCTGAGACAAGAACCTGCCCTTCTCAGCACTATACATCATTAGAGTGGCAATTGCTGGCCACATAATATTCTGGAAATAGAGGTTCTAATAGACCTTGAGCCTCTGATCCTACATACCCTGCTACCCATTATTCACTGGGTCATGAAGTAGTGTCCCACAAGCTTGACACTGCTACTAAGGACTGCTTGCTACACTATGGAGGCAAATATGGGCCCTTTGACATATTCTACTTTCAGTTTGGGGTAGCCTCCCCTGTTGCCAAGTGCCTTGACAGGTGCTATTGTGCTAGAGGAGCTTATTCCTCCCCAAGACTGCTTGGCTACACAGGGAGCCCCTTAGGATTAACTGAGTAAATAACAAGGGAGGCTATACACTTTATGGATGGCGCAGACTATATTAACAGCACCATCATAAGTGATGTTGCTCAATAGAATGTGGCCATTTCTATCCCCTTAATCAGGATGTTCCCGATAAGGGTCAGGGTCCTAGGATCAACACAATTGGTCAAACTTAAGTCATTCATCTTAGCACTGGATACCTTGACCAACACATAGATCCACCCAAGCATTTTCACAAACTCTTGGACTATTTCCCAAGATTTACTCCCTTTGTATAAGATAAGTCTGGGGAATGTCTTGGCTCACAGATGCCCAAAATGTAAACCAAAGGTACAGGTGTCTCTACATATGATAAGGCCATAATAAAATGCCTCATCAGGTCTCTCCTTATCTCATTTGGAGTTGCAGATTTTACTGACAGTGACCAAGACGCATGCTTCACTTCTTACAATACACAGTATTTAGCTCTTGAAAAAACATTCAATGGAACTTTCATCTCGTTGATAGGATCCAGAGAACCCATTAAATTGAGAGGCATAATGGGCTCCTAAAGGAATTTTTACTTAAGTTATAAAGAGATAAGTAGATCCTCTGTTTAGTGTTGTTATTTCCACAGTGACCGATTAGTCTAAGTTCAAGCCTTCTGGGAACATCCACTCCCTACACCAAACCCATAAAGTTCCCTCATTTGCCTTCATTGACCGTAAAGTTGGGAACACCTCTAAGGCTCATGTTTTTGGTGACCGCTTTACCACATGGCCATTTCCTCCTGGTGAAATGCCTACTTTCCTTCCTGGGGAGTCATTTCTCCTCTTTCTAGTCTAGTTTTAGTCATCACTGACTTTAAATGGATGCCAAGGCATCAAGGATCAATTGTACTGTAAAATACAGAATTTCAAGCCCGGCCTTTACAACTTTGACACTCATAGGGCCCCAAAGGCCTAGTTTGACACTCATAGGGCCCCAAAGGCCTAGCTGTGAGTTTCATTGCTTACGCCAGTTTATGTTCCTCCAACCCAGTGGGAAAGGCTCCCTTCCCAGATAGTTCCTCCATCAGCCAGAACACCTGTACTTCACCTGGCCCTGGACCTAACAGGTCTTGTTATACTGTAAGTCCATAAATTATTCAAACCACTAAGTCATTGGTTATATGGGTATGTTCACATTGTAAAACTTTACAATTTGTATATTTTTCTGTTTAGATGTTATACTATCATAAAAAATTTAGAGAATGAGTTTAAAAAACTCAAACTGGTGTAACACATACTATTAAGAGAGCAAGAATTATATGTGTAAGCGCTCATATTCTAATTGAAATTCTAGATGTGAGCTTTAATATTACCAATATATGTATTTTGCATGTAATCATATTTGTCTCTGTCTCTGTCTCTCTTGGACACACACACACACACACACACACACACAAACACACACCCTCTCTCCAATATATGTCCAAAACATACTCTAGACCATCATTCTCCAACTTTTGTGTGCATAAGAATCACTTAAAATGTTTGCTAAATCCAGATTACTGGTCCCAATTCCAAGAGTTTCTGATTCAGCAAGTCTGGGGTGGAGCCCACAAACTGACATTTCTAACACTTTCCCATTTGTTGCTGATGCTGCTAATCTGAAGACCACACTCTGAGAATCACTGAAGTAAATATAATTAAATCACTCTGAGAATCACTGAAGTAAATATAATTAAATCAGAAAAACAAAGGAAACTGTTATCTTAAGGTTATAAATGTTTAGATGAGCTTGAAATATCTACTTTAATATTCGACAATTTCCATTTCTAGGACTGGAAACATGAAAAGTGAAGGTGGGTGGTGTGTAAAACAAGTGAGATTTAAAAATTATTAAAGTCATTATAGGTCATTCTGACTGAATAAATTAATCTGAGGGCACAAACAGAACATTATGTTTATGAGAATAATAACAATGTTTTTAAAGCTATCTACGGGATTTGTATAAAATTATATCAGTGATATGTATTGCCTGACCTAATTAATTTTCAAATCTTCACTAAACTGAAGGAAAACACACATTGAAGGAAAAAAATCCAAAAGATCAATTGTGATTCAAAATATAATTACATACACGCCTTGTAATAACTCTGACTGTCTGAAAATGAAAACACATTGATGTAATAATTGATAGGACAATACATACATCAGTTCTACGAAATTATTTAGATAAATTTACAAGAAAGTCTTTTTTAAAACAAATTTCCAGTCCATCTTTGGGTACCATGGTCCCAATTATTTCACCATATACATGGTATTGTAGAGATAGACATCTAAAATACATGAACTATGTGCCAGTCACCCAAGACTTCATGAACAAATCTTATGTAATACTTAAAACTGCTGTGAATTAAGTTGCATGTCCATTTGAAAGAACAGGAAACTGGAGCTAAGTATATCTAATTAACTTATGAAGCATATAAACATGATAGATGGGGTATGCAAGATTTGGATTCACCTCTGTTTGATTTTAAAGCAGAGTTCTATCCAATTTAATCAATTTTTTGAGGATAGCTGGGCTCTAAAAGCTTCATGCTTATCTTTAGGGAGAATCTAGATAAATATAAAAACACAGATGTCAGATAATTAAAAAATGAACAGAGAACTAATTCACTGTATTTTGCAAAAGTAAGTTCCACAGTGCTCCTAGGGTCTGAGGTCCTTCCCATGCCTTAGACAAGTCTCTCTCTTCAATAGTTTAACAGTTCTCCCACACCCAGTTACCTCTACTGCATTTAACTGCCCTTTGTTCTATAATTCTCAGCGCCAGACGTCACCAATGTTTCTTCTTACCTGAATTTTCTTTCATCAAACAATACACCACAAACCAGCTCTAAGTCACTACTCTGATCACATTCACTCTGGCATTGAAACTTGACGGCGTTTTATCATTCCATAGCTTCATAATGATTATAACTACAACTGGCCCGGAGCGGTGGCTCACGCCTGTAATCCCAGCACTTTGGGAGGACGAGGTGGGTGGATCACGAGGTCAGGAGATAGAGACCATCCTGGCTAACACAGTGAAACCCAGTCTCTACTAAAAAATACAAAAAAAATTAGCCGGGCGTGGTGGCGGGCGCCTGTAGTCCCAGCTACTCGGGAGGCTGAGGCAAGAGAATGGCGTGAACCCGGGAGGCGGAGCCTGCAGTGAGATGAGATCTCGCTACTGCACTCCAGCCTGGGCGACAGAGCAAGACTCCGTCTCAACAACCAAAACAAAAGAAAACAAAACAAAACAATAAAAAAAAGTACTATTACTATTGTTAACATTTAGTGAGCCTTCATTTTGTGTCATCCATAAATGCCAAACATTTTGCATTTACTATTTGGTTCAATTTACACAACAATCCTATAGGGGAGGTATTAGGATTTTCCTCATTTTGGAAAAAACATAACTAAGGCTCATAAAACAAAGCAACTTGCCCAAGGATGCACAGTGAATATTTTGATGACAATGGTGATGGTGATAATGACAATTATATGAATAACTTTTGTAATTTATTGAGCATTTTCCATATGTCCAAAAATGTCCTAAACATTACACATTTCCTCAATGGATTATTTTATCCATTTAAGGTAAAAACTATTTGCTTTGCTTTGTCTGCTTGTTTTGCTTCCTTTTTCTGATTTGGGGATACATGTGCCGGTTAGTTAAATAGATATATTGCAAGATTGTGATGTATGGGCTTTTATTGAACCTGTCACCAAAATAGTGAATATAGTACCCAATAGGTAGTTTCCAAACTTTGACTCCAACCCTCCTTCCACAGCTTTGGTGTCTCCACTGTCTATTGTTTTTATCTTTATGTCTATACATAAAGATGCTTAGTTCATACATATCCAATGTTTACCTCCCACTCATAAGTGAAAACACGCAGCATTGCTTTTTCTGTTTCTGTGTTAATTACTTATGATAATGGCCTCCAGCTGCATCCATGTTGCTCTGATGGATATAATGTTGCTGTTTTTTATGGCTCCAGAGTATTCCATGATGTATATATACCACATTTTCCTTATCCAAACTAACATTGATGGGCACCTAGGTTGATTCCATGCCTTTGCCATTGTGAATACTACTGCAATAAAAATACAAGTGCAGGTGTCTTTTTGGTAGAGTGTTTAGTTTTCCTTTGCTTATATACCAAGTAATGAAATTGCTGGGTCAAATGGTACTTCTATTTTTAGTTTTTTGAGAAACACTCAAACTGCATGTCACAGGGATTGAACTAATTTACATTCTCACCAACAGTATATAAGCATTCCCTTTTCTCTGCAACTTTGCCAACATCTGTTATTTTTTGACTTTTCATTAGTGGCCATTCTGATTAGTGTGAGATGGTATTTCATTGTGGTTTTGATTCTCATTTCTCTCATGATTAGTGATGTTAAGCATTTTAAAAATCTGTTTGCTAGCCACTTGTATATCTTCTTTTGAGGAATGTCTGTTGCTGATCATTACTCACTTTGAATTGGGTTATTTGTTTTTGTTTTTGTTTTTTTTCTGTTGATTTAAGTTTCTTATAGATTCTATATTTGCCCCTTGGCAAATGCACAGTTTGCAAATATGTGTATATGCATCCAGTATCAGAACACCAAGACTAATGAAAGAATTACTACTAGAGCTAAGCAAAGAGATATACAGCCACACAAAAATAACGAGGGACTTCAACACCCCACTGACAGCCTTGGACAGATCATCAAGGCAGAACACTAATAAAGAAATTCCAGATCTATATGGACACCTGACAAATTGGGCCTAATAGATACCTACAGAATGCTCTACTCAACAGCTACAGAATACACATTATCATCTGCAGACAGAACATACTCAAAGACTGGCCACATGGTTGGCCATAAAAGTAGTCTCAATAAATTCAAAAAAATCAAAATCATACCAAGCATCATCTCAGAGTACTGGGAAATAAAATTATAAAGCAATATCAATTAGAACTCTTAAAACAACACAAAAAATGAAAAGAAAACAACACAGAAAATGAAAAGTAGACAACTTGCTCCTGAGTGACTTTTGGGTAAAGAACACAATTAAAGAAAAAAAAAAAAAAAACTTGAAACAAATGAAAACAAAGAGACAACATAAGTCAAACCTCTGGGATGCAGCAAAACCAGTGTTGTAAGAAAAGTATATAGAGCTAAATGCCTACATAAAGAAGATAGAAATTTCTCAAATCAACAACCTAATGTTGCACCAAAACAAACTAGAAAAACAAGAGCAAATTAAACCCAAAGTTAGCAGAAGAAAAAAAATACTAAAATCAGAGTGGAACAGCATGAAATTGAGACAAAATACAAGGATTAACAAAATACAAAAGTTGTTCCCTCCAAAATGGAAACAAGATTAATAGAACATCAGCTAGATCATAGAAAAAAAATGGAAGATTTAAATATGCACAATCAAAAACAACAACGGTAACTTTACAACCAACCCAACAAAAATACAACATAGTCTGTGAGACTATTATGAACATCTCGAAGTGCACAAGCTAGAAAGTCAGGAGGAAATTGATAAATTCCTGAAAACACACATAAAGAAGGAAGAAATTAAAAATTTGAACAGACGAATAACAACAAATTGAGACAGTAATTTAAAAAAAAAAAAAAACAAAACTATCCACCAAATAAAAAAGCCTTGGATCATACATATTCACAGGAAAATTTTTACCAGATGTATAAAAAATAGTTATCATTTTTCTGACTTAAACCATTCTAAAAAATTGAGGAGAAAGGGGTTTTCCCTGATGAATTTGATGAAACCAGTATCGTCTTGATTCCAAAATCAGAAAAGAGCACAACGACAACAAAAACAAGCCAATGTTTCTGATATACATAGGTGCAAATATCTTCAACATAACACTAGCAAATGGAGTTAAGCAGCATATCCAAAAGATAATTCACCATGATTATCTGGGCGTTCTTCCTGGGATGCAGACATTATACAATGTACACAAATCAATAAATGTGATTCACACATTTATTCAACAGAATCAAAAACAAAACATATAAAATTATCTCAGTTGATGCAACGAAATTCAATGAAATCCAACATCCTTTGATGATAAAAAACCCTCTACAAACTAGGCAATGAAGAGACACATCTCAAAGTAGTAAGAACCATCTATGACAAACCCCAAACCAACATACTGAACAGGAAAAAGATGGAAGTATTCCCTCTATAACTGTGGACAAGACAAGAGTTTCCACGTTCTCTACTATTTAACAAAGTATTGGGAGTTCCAGCCAGAGCAATAAGGCAAGGGGGAGAAAGAAAAGGCATTTAAATAGGAAACCAGGAGGTCAATTTATCTCTCTCTTCACTGATGATATAACTCTATACCTAGAAACACATAAAGATTCCACCTAAGGACTCCTAGACCTGATAACTTCAGTAAAGTTTTATGGTACAAAATCAACATGCAAAACCAGTAGCATTTCTATACACTGATAGCATTTCAGTTAAGAACCAAATCAATAATGTAATTCCATTTACAATAGCCACAATAATTAAAATACCTAGGAGACCACTTATAATGAAGGAAGTGAAAAATAGCTACAAGGAGAACTGCAAAACAGTGCTGAAAGAAATCATAGAAAGACACAAATGGAAAAATAGTCCACGCTTATGGATTTGAAGAATCAATATTGTTATGTTCATACTGTCTAGTTCAATTTGCCACTCTAGGTCTTTTAGGGGAAGTATTTAGGACATTTACATTCAAGATTAATACTGATATATGAGGTTTTGCTCTCGTCATAATGTTACATAGTTGCATTTTAGTGTCAACTGTGTAGTTGCTTCATAGGGTGCATGGGCTATGTACTTAGATGTGATTTTGTGGCAGCAAGTATTGTTTCTGTGTTAAGAACTCACCTAAGAATCAAGTCAATAGATGAGAATCCAGTTTCATTCTCCTACATGTGGCTTGCCAATTATCCCAGCACCATTTGTCGAATAAGGTATCGTTTCCCCAACTTTATGTTTTTGTTTGCTTTGTTGAAGATTAGTTGGTTGCAAGTATTTAGGTTTATTTCTGGGTTCTCTATTCTGTTTCATAGGTCTATGTGTCTATTTTCATATCACTACCATGCTGTTTTGGTGACTATAGCATTATAGTATAGTTTGAAGTCAGGTAACATGTTGCCTCCAGATTCGTTCTTTTTGCTTAGTCTTGCTTTGGCTATGTGGGCTCTTGTGGGCTCGTTTTTAGTTCCATATGAATTTTAGGATTGTTTTTGTGAGTTCTGTGAAGAATGATGATGGTATTTTGATGGGAATTGGACTGAATGTGTAGATTGCTTTTGGCAATATGGTTATTTTAACAATATTGATTCTATGCATCCATGAGCATGGGATGTATTTCCATTCGTTTGTGTCATCTGCGATTTCGCTCAGCAGTGTTTTATATTTTTCCTTGTAGAGGTTTTCACCTCCCTGGTTAGGTATACTCCTAAGTATTTTTTTTTTTTAATTTTTATTTTTTGCAGTTATTGTAAAAGGGGTTGAGTTCTTGATTTGATTCTCAGCTTGGTTGCTGTTGGTATATAGCAGAACTACTAATTTGTATATAGCAGAACTACTAATTTGTGTAAATTTTGTGTCCTGAAACTTTGCTGAATTCATTTATCAGTTCTAGGAGCTTTTTGGATGAGTCTTCAGGGTTTTCTAGGTTTATGATCATATCATCAGCAAACAACGACAGTTTGACCTCCTCTTCACTTTGGATGCCTTTATTTATTTCTCTTCTCTGATTGCTCTTGCTAGGACTTCCACTATTATGATAAGTAGAAGTCGTGAGAGTGGGCATCCTTGTCTTGTTTCAGTTCTCTGAGAGAGAACTTTTCCCTGTTTAGTATTATGTTGGCCGAGAGTTTGTAATAGATGACTTTTATTACATTGAGGCCTTGTATGCCAATTTTGCTGAAGGTTTTAATCATAAAGCGATGCTGGATTTTGTCAAATGCTTTTTCTGCATCTTTTGGAATGATCATGTGATTTTTGTTTTTAATTCTGTTTATGTCGTGTATCACATGTACTGACTTGCATATGTTAAACCATCCCTGCATCCCCAGTATGAAACCCACTTGACTATGGTGAATTTTTTTTTTTTTTTTTTTTTTTTGATATGCTGTTGGATTCGGTTAGCTAGTATTTTGCTAAGGATTTTTGCATCTATGTTGATCACGGATATTGGTCTATAGTTTTTTGTTGTTGTTGTTGCTGCTGTGTCCTTTACTGATTTTGGTATTAGGATGATACTGGCTTCATAGAATGACTTAGGGAAGATTTCCTCTTTCTCTATCTTGTGGAATAGTGTCAATAGGATTGGTACCAATACTTCTTTGAATGTCTGATAGAAATCAGCTGAGAATCTGGCTGGTCCTGGACTTTTTTTGTTCGTAATTTTTTTATTACAATTTCAATCCCGTTGCTTGTTATTAGTCTGTTCAAGGTTTCTAATTCTTTCTGATTTAAGTTAGAAGGGTATATATTCAGGAATTTATCCATCTCCTCTAGGTTTTCTATTTTATGCGCATAAAGGTGTCCATAGTAGCCTTGAATGAACTTTTGTATTTCTGTGTTGCTAGTTGTAATATCTCCCATTTCATTTTTAATTGAGCTTATTTGGATCTTCTCTCTTTTTTTCTTGGTTAATCTTGTTAAAGGTCTATTTTATTTATCTCTTCAAAGAACTAGCTTTTTGTTTCATTTATCTTTTGTATTGTTTAGCTTGTTTATGTCAAATTCATTTAATTCTGCTCCGATCTTCGTTATTTCTTTTCTTCTGCTGGGTTTAGGTTTGGAAAGCACATGCAACAAAAACAAAGATAAATAGGTGGGATGTAATTAAACTAAGGCGTTTCTGCATAGCCAGAGGAACAGTCAGTAGAGTAAACAGGCAATGCACAGAGTGGGAGAAATCTTCACAATCTCTACATCTGACAAAGGACTAATATCCAGAATCTACAAGGAATTCAAACAAATTAGCAAGAAAAACAAACAATCCCATCAAAAAATACACTAAGGACATAAATAGACACGTCTCAAAAGAAGATACACAAATGGCCAACAAACGTGAAAAAAATGCTCAAGATCACTAATGATCAGTGAAATGCAAATCAAAACCACAATGTGATACCACCTTACACCTGCAAGAATTTCCATAATCAAAAAATCAAAAAAATAATAATAGATGTTAGCGAGAATGCAGTGAAAAGGGAACATGTCTATACTGCTGGTGGGAATGTAAACCAGTATAGCCACTATGAAAAACAACATGGAGATTCCTTAAAGGACTAGAAGTCCTTTTGGTCCAGCAATCCCACTACTGGGTATCTACCCAGAGGAAAAGAAGTCATTATGTGAAAAAGATCCCTGCACACATGTTTATAGCAGCACAATTTGCAATTGCAAAAACATGGAATCAGCCCAAATGTCCATCAATCAATGAGTGGATAAATAAATTGTGGTAGCGGTGTGTGTGTGTGTGTGTGTATAGTATATATATGTGATATATATGTGTATATATATGATGGACTACTACTCAACCATAAAAAGAAACAAATTATTGGCTTTCACAGCAACCTGGATTAGACTGGAGACTATTATTCTAAGTGAAGTAACTCAGGAATGTTATATGTCATAACATATGTCATATATTTTCACTCATAAGTGGGAGCTAAGCTATGAGGATGCAAAGGCATAAGAATACTCGGGAGGCTGAGGCAGGAGAATGGCGTAAACCCGGGAGGCGGAGCTTGCAGTGAGCTGAGATCCAGCCACTGCACTCCAGCCCGGGCGACAGAGCGAGACTCCGTCTCAAAAAAAAAAAAAAAAAAAAAAAGAATGATATAATGAACTTTGGGGACCCAGGGGAAAGGGTGGGAGGGGAGTGAGGAATAATAGACTATAAATTGCATTCAGTATGTAATGCTTGGGTGATGGGTGCACCAAAATCTAACACATCACCATTAAAGAACTTACTCATGTAACCAAATACCACCTGTTCCTCAAAAAACTTGTGGAAATAAAATTTTTTTAAAAAGTAATCGAGTCAATAAATGTCATTCACCACATAAACATAATTTTAAAAACATATGATTATCTCATTAAGTGCAGAGAGTTTTCAATAAAATTCATCATTCCTTCATGATAAACACCCTAAACGTACAAGGTATCCAGGAAACATATCTTAAAACAATAAGAGTCATCTGTGAGAAACCCAGAGCCTAGATTATACTGAATAGACAAAAGCTAGAAGGATTCCCCTTGAGAAGCAGAACAAGACAAGGATGATGACGCTCATCTCTCCTATCCAACATAGTACTGGAAGTCCTAGTCAGAGACCAGGCCAGAGAAAGAAATAAATGGCATTCAAACAGGAATAAAATAAGCCAAATTATCTATTTTCACTGATGATATGATTCTATACTTAAAAAACCTTAAAAACTGACAAAATCCCCTAGACCTGATAAACACCTACAGTGAATTTCAGGATACAATTCCAATGTAAAATATCCGTAGCATTTCTATACACCAATAATGTTCAAGCTGAGGAACAAATAACATAATCCCATTTAAAATAGCCACAAAAAGAATAAAATATTGAGAATACATCTAACAAAGGAAATGGAGGATCTCTAAATGAAGAACTACAAAACACTGCTGCAAGAAATCAGAAATGACACAAACACATGAAAAATCATTCCATAATCACAAATTGGAATAATTAATATCATTAAAATGGTCATACTGCCTAAAGCAATCTAAAGACTTAATACTACTCCTGTCAAACTACCAACATCATTTTTCACAGAAGTATATAAAAATATTCTAAAATTCATATAGGACCAACAAAGAGCCTGAATAGCCAAATCAATCCTAAGCAAAAAGAACAAAGCTGCAGACATCACATTAACCAACTTCAAACTCATTTTAAGGCTATGGCAACCAAAACAGAATTGCACGGGTACAAAAACAGACAGAGACCAATAGAACAGAATATAAAACACAGAAATAAATAAAGCTGCACACATACATACATCTCATCTTTGACAAAGTTGACACAAACAAGCAATGAGGAAAGGACTCACCGTTTAATAAATGGTGCTGGGATAACTGGCTAACTATGTGGAGAAGAATACAACTGGGCCCCTACCTTTCCCCATATACAAAATTAACTCCAGATGGATGAAATATTTAAATGCATGTCTTCAAAGTATAAAAGTCCTAGAAGAAACCTAGAAAATATAATTCTGAATACTGACTTTAGCAAATAATTGTGACTAAGTCTTCAAAACGAAACACAACAAAAATAAAAATTGACCAGTGTGATCTAATTAAACTAAAGATATTTTGCACAGCCAAACAAACTATCAACAGAGTAAAGAGACAACACACAGACTTAGAGAAATTATTTGCAAACCACACATCTGACAAGTCTAATATCCAGAACCCACAAGGAACTTAACTCAAAAACAAGAAAAAGTATCTCCATTGAAAAGTAGGCCAAAGACATGAACAGACATATCTCAACAGAACACATACAAGTGGCCAACAAACATAAAAAATGCTCAACATCACTAGTCATCAGAGAAATTCAAATCAAAACCTAAATGAGATACTATCTGTTCCAGCCAGAATGGCTATTACTAAAAATACAGAAAATAACAGATGATGGTGAGGCTGCATATAAAAGAGAACATTTACGGACTGTTAGTGGGAATGTAAATTTTGGAAAGCAGTTTGAAAATCACTTGGAAAGCAGTTTGGAAATTTCTCAATAAAAGTAAAAGCACAATTACCATTAAACCCAGTAATTCCATTATTCAGTATATGCCCAAAAGAAATTAAATTGTTCTACCAAAAAGACACTTGCACTTGTATGTTCACTGCAGCAGTACTCACAATAGGAAAGATACAGAATCAACTTAGGTGCCCATCAATGGTGGTTTGCATAAAGAAAATATACTACATATTCATCATGGAATACTATGCAGTCATAAAAAAGAACTGAATAATGCTATTTGCAGAAACATGCATGCAGTTGGAGACCATCATTCTAATAAAAAATAATGTCAAAACAGAAAATCAAATACTGCATGTTTTACTTATGAATGGGGACTAAACATTGTGTATGTATGGAAAGAAAAAACACTGAGGACTATTAGAAGAGGGAGAGAGTAATGGGGGCTAGGACTGAAAAATTACCTATTGGGTACTATGCTCACTAGCTGTGTGACAGAATCATTTGTAGCCCAAATCTCAATCTCACATAATATACTCATGTAAAAAACCTGCACCTGTATCCTCTGAATATAAAATAAAAGTTTAAATTATATTTTAAAAATTACTCCCTAAGCATCTCTCGTAGGACTGATCTGGTGTTGATGAATTCCATTAGCAGTTGTTTTTCTGAGAGTCTTTTTTTCTCCTTTGTTTATGAAGCTCAGTTTGTCAGGATATGAAATTATTGGCTGCCATTCTTTTCTTTAAGAAGGCTAAAAATAGGCCTTCAATTCTTCCGATTTCTAAGGTTTCTGCACAGAAGTCCCTTGTTACTCTAATGGGATTTCTTTTATACTTTGACCTTTTTCTCTAGCTGCTTTAACATTTTTCCTTTAGCTTCAATCTTGGATAGTCTGATGACTGTGCTTTGGGCATCATCTTCTTATATAGTGTTTCACAGGATTTCTCTGAATTTCTTGTATCTGGATGTTGGCCTCTCTAGAAGATTGGGCAAATTTTCTAGAATTATGTCATCAAATATGTTTTCCAAATTTCTTAATTTCTTTTTTCTCTCAGGAATGCTAATACGTCATAGGTTTGATCACTTTACATATTCCAATATTTCTCAAAGTCTTTGTTCAGATTTTTATTATTTTTATCTATGTTAATTTGAAGAGCTAATTTTTGAGCTGTTAAATTCTTTCTTCTACTTGGTGTCATCTATTTTTAAGTATTCAATTTGTGTTTTGAAATTTCTGTAGTTAATTTTTCAATTACAGAAGTTCTATTTTGTTCTTTTTTAATGTGGCTATATTATCTTTCAAATCTTGGATTGCTTTTCTGCTTTCTTTCTATTGGATTTCAACCTTCTCTTGGATATCATTGAGTTTCCTTGCCATCCATATTCTTAATTGTATATTTGTCATTTGAGATATGTCCTTCTGTTTAGGGTTCACTGATTGAGAGTTAGCGCGATACTTTGGAGGTTAAGAAAACACTGTGACTTTTTGTATTGCCATAGCTATTGTGCTGATTCCTTTTCATCTGAAGGAACTGATGTTTCCTTTTTTGAATTTGCTGTTTAGATGGAGCTTTATAATTTTTTATCAATTTTTCCCTTGAGGTTGTGACTGTGCTGAATGTCTTATATAACTGATTGGCTTCATTTCTGGTTGCTTTCACAGGGAAAACCATATGTTTCTTGGGTGCAGATAGGTTCATGCAGTGGCTTTCTCAGATGCTGTTTGTGGTAGCAATCCGTTTTTCTATTATGGTGTAATTCAGACTGCAGTCCAGTATACGGTGCTTAAGAGTAAGAGCTGGAAGGTAGGCTATTACACAGCATGTTCTCATCCTCTGCATGAATGGAGACACCAGAGACTCACAAACATGCTCTCTCCCAATATGAGCTTGCCTTCAGTGGGGATGAGGCAACCAGAGAAGCATGAAAAGTAGCCTCTTTCTGTGCATGCTTGTAGGGCTCCAATGGGAAGAGACATTGCAACATTTGCAACCGTTCCCTAAGGAGCGGGGGTGGGTGAAAAATGACCCCATCTCCATAACCATCCCGGGGCTATGGTGTTTCCTCCTTCAGAAATTGAAGACTTTGACCCATGGTGGGCTTTGTTGAGTTGCTCCTTCCTTCTCCCCGTGAACATTCCAGGCCAAGAGTTATATCTCCAGGGAACTCACAACTATCTGGGGAACCTTGAGTGCCCTGTTTACCAAAGTCAGAGTGGGGTATGTCTGCAGGTGGTCTGGTAGGGCAGAAGTCTAAGAGTAGAAGATACTGAGCAGGGCAGTGGCATTAAGTGTGCACTGTGGTATGGCATCCACTGTCTCAACCTGGGTCTGAGGGGGAAGTGTGGCATGCCTGTGCAAGGTGGCCCCCTGATCCTTTGTTTTCTGAAAGATCTCTGTTCACAACTGATAGTGTTGCCTGGGTCATGGGGGCAGAGGGTTCCTCAACAGCTCAGCAGTCAGAATGTCAGAGAGATGAGAGGAGGAGAGAAGAACTCCCACCTACCCTTTCTGCTGAGCTCTGAGCTCCTTGGGGTTTGATCCCAGCCAGAATGTTAGTGCTTGTTCTTTTTGTGCACCCAAGCTTCTTCAAATGGGTGCCCCAACAGATCCTGACTCTCCTCTATTCACTTTCCACTCTAAACTTGTCCACTCACTGTTCATATTTATCTTTCTTCAAGGGAGAGCTGGCATGTAATGTCCCCGGTCAGTCATGTTGAAGACTAAAAACTCGGTTTTATTTTTGCTTCTTTTATTATTTAAACAGTTAAGGTTCTGAAAGGTTAAATACTCAATGTGACAGAGCAAGGATTTCAGTTTAAGTTCTCTAGTTTCAAATCACTGAAATTTCCAATATTCTAAACTTCTCTAAGCAGAAGTAATAATTTGTAGACACGTTAATCATAGTACAGCAGGTAGGCATGCAGGTGACAGGAAAAAAAGCAAACATTATTTATTGCAGAACACCTGTGTGCCATTTGCTAGAGATGCAAAATGAATAACATAAAACATAAATCTTTGAAACATATTACCTTTTTCCAAACTGTTCTGTATCCCACCATGATGACAGCCATTATAATTGTCCTAAGAACTACTGAGTGGTGGGTTGGGTCAAGATGGCAGACTAAAAGCAGTTCATGTTTGCCACTCTCACAGAAAAAATATAATAATTAAGCTACTGAACACTGACCCTACAGGCCAATCATCTAAGACATCAAATCAGGATCAATAAAGGCAGCAAGGGGATACATGGAGCAGAAAGGAGTAAAGCTGGGCACAGCCTATTGGAATCAATGTGGAGCTAGGAGAAACTCCCCAGCATGGGAAAGGGTAAGTAAGTGAGAGCCCCCTGGCAGATTCACATTCTCCACAGGGACCTGTGCAAGACTGAGAACTGGAGAATCCCCCTGCCTTCCCAAACCCCTCGACACTTATAAATGGTACAGAGAGCCACCCAGGTGTTTGGCAGAGGCAACTTTCAAGTCCTTGGATACCTCTACAAGCCGTGCACCATGAAATAGACCTGCACCAGTGCCATAGTACCAATAGACACAACAGTCATGACACCTGGGGACAGTAAGATTGCTCCACCCTCCCTTGCCAAACAAGGCTCAGCATTAGCTTCCAGCCCAGTGGTCTCACTACTGCCCAAACTCAGTCAGTAGCTCCACCCTCTTGTTGTTCTGGGAAGCGGATAAAAGGGCAGGTGACCTCACTCACTCAGCTGCTGTTAGCCAGGAGGGTAACACCTGCTACAGCTTTCAGCCCAGTGGTCCCACTACTGTTTGAACTCAGCAAGTGAGTGCATCCTCCTGCTATCCTGGGAAACACCCAGATGTCATGGTGAGCAACTCCACCCATCCCTGCCTCTTGTAGCCTGGTGGGCAATACTTGATAGAGCTTCTAGCCCAGCAGTCCTACTTCTGCCTGAATTTTGCCGAGGGTCACAGCATCCTGTTATCCTGGGAAACACTTGGATGGCTGGGTGAGAAACTATACACCCACTTCTGCCTCTCATAACCAGATGGGCCACACCCACTAGAGCTTCCAGTCCAGTGGTACTGTTTCTGCCTGAACTCTGTGGGCAGGGACAACCCCATGTTCCCCTGGGAAGCATGTGGACAGATTAGGAGATGGCAGCCACACCCAAATCTCCTAGCCAAGTGGGAATTGCTGTCTTGTGTGGTGCTTAAGCAAGGATGGGCCCTCACTCTTGGATCACTGAGAGACATGAGATCTCCAGGTTCACAGGCCAGTGGTGGAGAGGGAGTGCCAGCATCCACAGGGCTGACAACGGCAAGGATACAGCTGGTCTGCAAACTGTTGTCCCTGCCTGATGGAGCCTCTTGGAACAGAACACCCCAAAAAAGAAATGTAGGCACAAAGCCAGTAATCAGAGGGGGCTCCTCCGAGGCTAAGGAGTAGTCTAGGTGAGGGGGGCATCTCCTTCCCCCTCTACCACAGAGCACTACTGCCAATTGCACCAAAACCCAAAAAAGCTGTGCAGTAGAGTGAGAGCTGATCTGCTGGGTAATATTCATAAGCCCCTCCTACAGGATCACAGCCCAAAATACAACACCAAAATATTTTTCCAGCATACAGCAATTATGAAAATTAAGACAAAGGCTCCCACCAGTGGCCTGTCCCAGCCAACACATGTGTACCCCGTTGTGCTGCCATGGCTGCTGGCATACACAAGTGAGCAAAAATCCCACTGCCACTACCCTTGTAAAGCGCCTTGGCTGGCATGTGTCATTAGGGCGTTGAGGTCAAAGAACCAGGAACACCTTGGCCCCTCCAGCACAATAGGCTTCTAACATCAAGGGGCCAAAGAGCAAAGCCAAGACTTGGCACCATCCCACCAGAGTTTGAGCATGCATCCCAAGAGTGATGATCTCAGGCTTGGCCCTGTGAAATCTTTTGAGAATGAAAGCCAGTTCACAAAACACACCTTATTTCACAATCAAAACCCCAAGAACAGCAAAGAAAAGAAAAGCAAAATAACCATCCAAAGGACCGTGCCTTCAAAGATAAAAGAAATATCAGCCCACAAAGACGAGAAAGAACCAGCACAAGAACTTGGGAAACTCAAAAAGCCAGAGTGTCTTCTAAACTTCAAATGACTGCAATACTTCCCCAGCGATGTTTCTTAAACCAAGCTGAACTAGTTGAAATGACAAGCATATAATTCATTGAAAGACAGTGTGAGAAAGCACACAAATTGCAAAACATATTTGAAGATACTGTCCACCAAAATTTTCCCTACCTCGCCATAGAGGCCAACATTCTAATTCAGAAAATGTAGAGAACCTCTTTGAGACACTACACAAGATGACCATTGCCAAGACACACAGTCATCAGATTGTAGGTCAAAATGAAAGAAAAATACTAATAGCAGCTAGGAAGAAGGGGCAGTTCATCTACAAAGGGAACCCCATTAGGCTAACAGTGGGCCTTTCAGCAGAAACTTTACAAGACAGAAGAGACTGAGAACCAATACTCAGTATTCTTAAAGAAAAGAAACTCCCACCAAGAATTCCATATCCTGCAAAACTAATATTCATAAATGAAGAAGAAATAAGGTACCATTCAGACAAGCAAATGTTAAGAGAATTCATTATCACCAGACCTGCCTAACAAAAAGTCCTTAAGGTAGTACTAAATATGGAAACAAAAGACCATTACTGCCCACAACAAAAACGACCTTAAATGCATAGACAATTGACCCTATGAAAGCAAGCACACAATCATGTATGCATAATAACCAGCTAACAACATGATGACATCATCAAATCTGCCACATGTCAAGATTAACCTTGAATGTAAACAAGCTAAATGTCCCAATTGAAAGGCACAGAATGGCAAGTTGAATAAAGAAACAATACCCATGCTGCCTTAAAGAGACCAATCTCACATGCAGTGACACTCTTGGGCTCATAGAAAGGGATGAAGAAAAATCTACCATGCAATTAGAAAACAACAACAACAAAGCAGGGACTGTTGTTTTAATTTCAGACATAACAGACTTTAAACCAACAATGATTACAAAAGAAATGAGTAATATTGCATAATGGTACAGGGCTCAATTAAACAAGAAGACCTATCTATCCTAAATATATATGCTCCAAATACAGGAGCATCAAGATTGATAAAACAAGTTCTTAGAGACCTTTGAAGAGATTTAGATAACCACATAATAATAGCCAGGGATATCAACACCTTACTGACCATATTAGATAGATTATTGAGGCAGAAAATTAGCAAAGATATTCAAGACCAAAATTTGACACTTGACCTAGTGGACATAACAAACACCTACAAAACTCTCTACCCTAAAAATCAGAATATATGTTCTTTTCATCTTCACATAACACATACTCTAAAACCAACCACACAATCAGCCATAAAACAATTCTCAACAAATTATAAAAAGCCAAAACATACCAACAATGCTCATGAGCCACAGTGCAATAAAAATAGAAACTAATACTAAGAAGATCACTGAAAACCATACCATTACAAGGAAATTAAACAATCTACTCTAAAATGACTTCTTCATGCTTCAATCTTAGAAGGTTGCATGCTTCCAGGAACTTATCTATTTATTTTAGGTTTTCCAGTTTGTTTGCATAGAGGTGTTCACAGTAGCCTCTGCAGATCTTTTGTATTTCTGTTGGGTCAGTGGTAATATCCCACGAAGAAAGGGAAATCCTGAACAGAGCCCAATAATGAGTTCAGAAATCAAATCAGTAATAAAAAGGCTGCCAACAAGAAAACTCCCAGGAATAGATACATTCTCAGCCAAATTTTACCAGATGCATAAAGAAGAGCTGGTACCATTCGTTCTAAAACTATTCCAAGAAATTGAGAAGAAGGGGCTCCTTCCTAACTTATTCTATGTGACCAGCATCATTCTGATACCAACACCTGGCAGAAACACAAACATAAAACTTCAGGTCAAAATCCTTGATGACTATAGATGCTAAAATCCTCAAGAAAATACTATTAAACTGAATCCAGCAGCACATCAAAGGGTTAATTCACCATGGTCGTGACAGATTTATCACTGGAATGCAAGGTTGGTTCAACATATGCAAATTTAAAAAATTGATTCCTCAAATAAACAGAACTAAAACTAAAAACAAGATGATCTGAATAAATGCAGAAAAGGATGTTGACAAAATTCAACATTGCTTCATAGTAAAAACTCTCAACAAATGAGGCATTTAATGTATCTCAATAAGAATTATCTATAAAAATACACAGTAGACATGATACTGAATGGGCGAAAGCTAGACTTTTTCTTGAAAACAGGAACATGACAAGGATGCATATTTTCACCACCCATATTCAACA
This sequence comes from Rhinopithecus roxellana, assembly GCF_007565055.1. Lineage (NCBI taxonomy): Eukaryota > Metazoa > Chordata > Mammalia > Primates > Cercopithecidae > Rhinopithecus > Rhinopithecus roxellana. The sequence continues at coordinate 40,962,466 of NC_044555.1, read as the reverse complement.
TAATACTGGAAGCCTTTGCCAGAGCAGTCAGGCAAAAGAAAGAAATAAAAGGCATCCAAATTGGAAGAGAGGAAGTAAAACTATCCCTATTGACAGACTATATGATTCTATACCTAGAAAATGCCATAATCTCTCACCAAAATCATCTTGATCTGATAAACAACTTCGGCAAAGTTTCAAGATACAAAAAATCAGCATACTTGGGCCAGGTGCTGTGGCTCACACCTGTAATCCCAGCACTTTGGGAGGCTAAGGTGGGTGGATCACTTGAGGTCAGGAGCTTGAGACCAGCCTAGCCAACATGATGAAACCCTGTTCTTACTAAAATACAAAAATTAGCCAGGTGTGATGGTGGGTGCCTGTAATCCCAGCTACTTGGGAGGCTGAGGGAGGAGAATCGCTTGAACCCAAGAGGTGGAGGTTGCAGTGAGCCAAAATTGTGCCACTGCACTCCCGCCTAGGTGACAGAGTGAGACTGTTTCAAAAAAAATCAACATACAAAAATGATTAGCATACAATAATGTCCAAGCTGAGTGCCAAATCAAGGATGCAGTTCCATTCACAATAGACATACACACACAAATAAAACACCTAGAAATACAGTTAACAACAGAGGTGAAAGATCTCTACAATTATAAAGCTCAGCACAAAGAAATCAGAGATGACATAAACAAATGGAAAAACATTCCATGCACATGGATAGAAAGAATAAATATTGTCAAAATCGACATACTGCCCAAAGAAATTAAATGTAATTCCCATCAAACTACTAATGACATTCTTCACAAAATTAGTACAAACTTTTCTAAAATTCATTTGAAATAAAAACTGCCAATATATCAAAAAAAAAAAAAAAAAATCTTGAGCAAAAAGAGCAAAGCTGAAGGCATTACATTATGTAACTTCAAAATATACTACAAGGCTACAGTAACCCAAAGAGCATGGTACCAGTACAAAAACAGACACATAGACCAATTTAACAGACTAGAGATCCTAGAAATAAAACTGCACACCTAAAACCATCTGATTCCTGACAAAGTTGACTAAAACAAGCAATTGGGGAAATGCTCTCTATTTGATAAATGTTGCTGAGGTAACTGGCTAGCAATATGCAGAAGACTGAAACTGGGACCTTTCTTTCGCATATACAAAAATCAATTCACGATGGATTAAAGACTTAAATATAAAACATAAAACTATAAAAATCCTTGATAAAAACCTAGGAAATACCATTCTGGTCATAGACCCTGGCAAAGACTTTATGATGAAGATGCCAAAATCAATTGAAACAAAATAAAAATTGACAAATGGGACCTTATTAAACTACATTGCTTCTGCACAGCAAAACAAACACAGCAAAACAAAGAAAGAAACCAAAAACTATCAATGGAGTAAACAGAAACCACAGAATCAGAGAAAATATTTGCAAACTATGCTTTTGACAAAGGTCTAATATGCAGACTTTAGAGGAAACTTTAATCAACAAGCAAAAAACAGCTCTGTGAAAAAGTGGGTGAAAGACATGAACAGACACTTTTTGTTGTTGTTGTTGTTGTTGTTATTGTTGTTTTGAGACAGAGTCTCGCTCTGTTGCCCAGGCTGGAGAGCAGTGGTGTGATCTTGGCTCACTGCAAGCTCCGCCTCCTGGGTTCACACCATTCTCCTGCTTCAGCCTCCCGAGTAACTGGGATAACAGGAGCCCGCCACCGTGCCTGGCTAATTTTTGTATTTTTAGTAGAGATGGGGTTTCACCATGTTAGCCATGATGGTCTTGATCTCCTGACCTCATGATCCACCCACCTTGGCCTCCCAAAGTGGTGGGATTACAGGCATGAGCCACCATAACTGGCCTGAACAGACACTTTTCAAAATAAGACATACACGCAGCCAATGAGCTTATAAAAAATGCTCAGTATCACTAATTATTAGATAAATAGAAATCAAAATAAAAATGAGATCTAATCTCACACCAGCCAGAATGGCTATTACTAAAAATTTTTAAAATAACAGATGCTGGCAAGGGCACAGAGAGAAGGGAATGCTTGTACAGTGCTGGTGAAAATGTCACTTAGCTCAGTCACTGTGGAAAGCAATTTAGCAATTTCTCAAAGAACTAAAACAAAACTTATTTGACACAGGAATCCCATTATTGGGTATATAGTCAAAGGAATATAAATTGTTCTACCATAAAAACATCTGCCCGTGTAGTTTCATTGCAGCACTGTTCACAATAGCAAAGACATGAAATCAGCCAAGATGCCCATCAATGGTACACTGTATAAAGAAAATGTGGTACATATACATGATGGAATAATATAAAGCCATAAAAATACAATATCATGTCCTTTGTAGCAACATGGATGGAGATGGAGCCAATTATCCTAAACAAACTAATGCAGAAAGAGAAAATCAAATACCGTATATCTTACTTATAAGTGGGAGTTAAATATAGAATACATATGGACACAAAGAAGACAGCAATAGACACAAGGGCCTACTCAAGGGCTGAGGGTAGGAGAAAAGTGAGAATAAAAAAAATTACCTATCAGGTACCGTGCTTATTACATGGGCGACGAAATAATGTGTACACAAAACTATCAGAACACACAATTTGCCTATATAACAAATGTGCACATGTACCCCTGAGATTTAAAACTTTAAAAAAAAAAAAGGCCAGGCGCTGTGGCTCACGCCTGTAATCCCAGCATTTTGGGAGGCCGAGGCGGGCAGATCACGAGGGCAGATCAAGACCATCCTGGCTAACAAGGTGAAACCCCGTCTCTACTAAAAATACAAAAAATTACCCAGGTGTGGCGGTGTGTGGCTAGATAGTCCCAGCTACTCAGGAGGCTGAGGCAGGAGAATGGCGTGAACTCGGGAGGCGGAGCTTGCAGTGAGCCGACATCGCGCCACTGCACTCCAGCCTGGGCGACAGAGTGAGACTCTGTCTCAAATAAATAAATGAATAAATAAATAAATAATAATAATAGACCATAAATTTGGGGGTTTGGCAATGGTTTTCCAACTATTGAAACAAATATATAAAAATAAAAATATGGAAACATTTGTTTATTTTACAGTTGTATACTGTTATACAAGTAAAATATCTTTGTGGCTAAAAAGGCCATATAACGGTGAAGAAAACAAATGGCCACTGTGGACCGATATGAATTGCGGCCCAGGACACAGAGTCACATTGTACAACCATAACCTATGTAACCTACTGTCTGAATGAAAGGTGCAAGAAATCCCAAAAAAGAGAATCTGGAAGCCTGGTAGTACTCCCAAAAATTGTCTCTTGCAAGCTTCATAGTAAATGTAGAGAGTGAACATTTATTCCAGATTCTGGCAGTATCTAGAATATTAGTTGTAATTTCAATATTGATATAAGTTTTTACATTTTCTCTCATTTTGAGGGGCTTATTTTCTGGGAAACTGAGAGAATATAATTATGGCATCTTTCTACAGCTTATATTTAAAAACTGAATGACATAAAATTTCATTATTTTATTTTTATGAGTTATATACATAAATGCATATAATCAAATACTTTGTTCCTATTATAGTTTTGAACAAATGATCATTTCTCAGATCAATTAAGACAAAGAAAGTACCAATACACATATGAAAAATGCTCAACATCACTAATCATTGGGAAAATGCAAATTAAAACCACAGTGAGATATTACTTTCCCTCAGCCAGAATAGTCATTATTTAAAAGTTAAAAAAAAAAGAAGGTGGAATAGAGGTTGTGAAAAAGGGACTCTTATACATTGCTGGTGGCAATACAAATTAGTACAAATTTTATGGAAAACAGTGGGGAAGTTTCTCACAGAACAAAAATTGATCTATCATTTAATCCAGCATTCCCACCACTGGGTATCTACCCAAAGGGGAAAAAAGTCACTATATCAAAAAGACACAGGCAAATGTATGTTTACTGAAGCACAGTTCACAATTGCAAAGATATGTAATCAAATTAAGTGCCACCAACTGATGAGTGGATAAGAAAACGTGACACACACACATACACAGACACACGCACACACACAGTGGAATACTACTCAGTCATCAAAAATGAAATAAAGTATTTCGTAGCAACTTGGAAGGAACTGGAGGCTATTATTCTAGATGAAGTAATTCAGGAATGAAAAGCCAAATGCCACATGTTCTCATTTACAAATTAGAGCAAAGCTACGGGTACACAAAGGCATACATGGTGGTATAGTGGACACTGGAAACTCAGAAGAGGGAAGAATGGGAGAGGAATGAGGGATAAAAAACTACTTATTGGGTACGATATACACTACTCAGGTGATGCTCTAAAATCCTAGACTTCAACCATGTAAACAAAAACTACTTGTACCACTAAAGCTACTGAAATAACAAAAATAAAGAAAAGAACTACTGTGTAATGTAAGTTTTTCAAGAACATAAAAATTCCTAGGGAAAGATACTGAGAATCAGAGGAACTTGTCCTAGGGGTAGATTCTCAGGGAGAGTGGACTCTATGCACCAACAATTTCTTCTCCCTCTGTCAGAATTTATTTCCTACATGTAGCTTTCTGTGTAAAAATTCACCAGTTTGAGATTTTAATTGACGAATATCCTCTGTCTTTTTAAAAGAAAATACCTCTCAGAAGAATAAAAAACCTTAATCAGTAGAGGATAGTGACCAACTGAGAGTTCCAATACTGAATCCATACTGATATAAAAATAAATGGCTGAAAGGAAATAAATAAAGGAGAATAGATACATCTCTAGTGGAAAAGAATTTCAAATGATTTATATAGGAAGTAACAAGAGCATAACCACAACTTGTAACATCTGGGCTTTACCTGTGACCTTCAACCAAAGTGCACAACATGAAAAAAGAAAGAGGAAGAACTTTAGAGTGGATAAAACTAGCACACATTACCTCAGACTGATGACTAAGATCTACATCATACTCTTGTTACGATGGGATAAGCGCGGCACTTTAGATTTGTGATCTTCTTCCTAAAAACTTGTAAACTGAGTCTAACCATGAAAAACTATCAGACATATACCAATAGAGGGAATAGAGGGTCATTCTACAAAATACCTGAGCAGAGCCTCTCAAAAACTGTCAAGGTCATCAAACACCAAGAGACTCTGAGAAATTTCCACTGCCAAAAAGAGTATGTGATGCGTAAGAAAACATAATGACTAATTTTAAAGACATATCCTAGATAGGATACTGAAATTAAAAAAAAAAAAAAAAGACATTAGGTTAAAACTAAAAAACAAGAAATATAGTTTAATTAATAATAGTGTGTCAAATTGGGTTAATTGATTTGTAAATTTTAACATGTGTCAAATTGGGTTAATTGATTTGTAAATTTTAACATGTGTCAAATTGAGTTAATTGATTTGTAAATTTTAACAATGTGCCATACTCATGTTAGGTATTAATAATAGGGGAAACTAGGTGTGGAGCATATGAGAACTTTCTGTAGTAATTTTGCAACTATTCTGCAAATCTAATGCCATTCTACAATTTAATATTTATTAACACAAATGTAGGATGATGTTACTGACACCCTGTTTGCTCAGTAAAAGGTTTGAAATGACCATAGAATCACATTTAAATAAATTAAACACCCAGTTCCACCCCCACATAGAAACACATATTAATGCTGAGAAAAGAAACTAGATACAAAGATTCAGTCAATGGTCCAAGAATATTTAAGGTTTATGCTGCTGTTAGAGAAATAATACACCAGGAAGTTTCCTGGGATTGAATATAAGAACAAGATTAAAATTATTCTTCTGTATACTTCCAAAAGTTATCTGAAATTGATAAACACACTTTATGATTTGTTTCATCAGTGTTTTGTAGTTCTATTTTAGAGATCTTTCACCTCCCTGGTTAGAAGTATTTCTAGGTACTTCATTTCTTTGTGTGACTATTATAAATGGAATTGTGTTATTGATTTGATTCTCAGCTTGAACATTACTGGTGTATAGAAGTGCTACTGAGTTTTGTACATAGGTTTTGTATCCTGAAATTGTACTGAAGTTGTTTATTAGGTCTAGGAGTCTTTTGATGGAATCTTAAGAGTTTTCTAAGTACAGAAACATCATCAGTGGAGAGAAATAATTTGACTTCCTATTTTCCTATTTGGATGCCTTTTATTTCTTTCTGTTGCCTGATTTATCTGACTAGGACTTCCGGTGTTATGTTGAATAGGAGTAGTGACATTGGACATCCTTTTCTTGTTTTAGTTCTTCAGGGTAATATTTTCAGCTTTTGCCCATTCAGTATAATGTTTGCTGTGGGAAAGAAATCATAGACGGCACAGACAAATGAAAAGAATGTTTTATGCCCATGAAGTGGAAGAATCAACATCACTAAAATGGCCACACAGCCCTAAGGAATCTGTAGATTCAACACAATTTCTGTCAAACCACCAATGTCATTTTTTACAGAATTAAAAAAATTCTAAAATCTGTATTAAAACAAAAGACATCCTGAATAGCCAAGGCAATCCTGGGAGGAAAACAAAGCTGAAGGTATAACATTACCTGACTTCCAGCTACACTACAAGACTACAGTAACGAAAAGATCTCGGTGCTTGTACAAAAACAGACACAGAGATGAGTGGAACAGAGGACAGAACACCAAACATAAAGCCACACACAATCAGTTAAATAAGCTTTGACAAATTTGGAAAAATAAGTGGGGAAAGGAGATCCTATTTAATAAATGAAGCTGAGATATCTGACTAACCACATGCGAAAGAATGAAACTGGGCCACTATCTCATACCATATATAAAAGTCAACTCACAATGGATTAATATTTAAATGTAAAACCTCAAACTGTTCAAATCCTACAAGCAAACCTAGGAAAAGTTCTTGTGGACATTGGTCTAAGCAAAGAATTTCCGACTAAGTTCTTAAAAGCAAACATGACAAAACCAAAAATATACAAGTGGGACATAATTAAACAGCTTCCGTATAGCAAAATAAACCATCCACACAGTGAATAGACAAGCTACAGAACGTGAGAAAATATTTGCAAACTGTGCATCTAACAAAGGACTAATATCCAGAATCCATAAGGAAATTAAAGAAAACAATGAGGAAAAAAATCGTATTAAAAAGTGTTCAAAAGTCATGGACAGACACTTCTCTAAAAACATACAAACAGCCAACAAACATATGAAAAAAATGCCCACTATTATTAATCATCAAAGAAATGCAAATAGATAAAACATAAGATAATGTCTCACACCAGTCAGAGTGACTACGGCTAAAATGTCAAACAGTAACAGATATTGGTGAGGTTGCAGAGAAAAGGAAATGCTTATACACTGTTGGTAGGAATGTAATTTAGTTAAACTTCTGTGGAAAGCAATTTGGAAATTTCTCAAAGATCTAAAAACAGAACTGTCATCCGACCCAGCAATCTCTTTTTTTGAATTTCCTTTTACAAAGGAAAATAAATTGTTTTACCAAAAATAATCTGCACTTATATGCTCATTGCAGCAGTATTCATAATAGTGAAGATATTATATCAACCTAGGTGCCCATCAACGGTGGATAGGATAAAGAATGTTGTACATATATACCATGAAATACTATGCAGCCACAAACAGAATGAAATCGCATCCTTTGCAGCAACATGGATGCAGTTGGAGATCATTATCCTAAAGGAATTAACAGAGAAACAGAAAACCAAATACTATATGTTCTCACTTATAAGTAAGAGCTAAGCATTGCATACACATAGACATAAATATGGGACCAAAAGACACTGCAGATTCCAAAAAACTGGAGGGATATGGGGAGAAGGGTTAAAAATTACATATTGGATACTATGTTTACTATTTGGGTGATGGTTTCCATAGAAGCCCAAACCTCAGCATCACACAATACATTTATGTAACAAACCAGCACATATAATACATAAATCTAAATTAAATAAATAAAACACATTTTATTAGAATAATTAAAATATAGAAGAGGTCTAGGCTGTCAGAATCATATGTAAAGCAATTTGAGGTTACACAAAAGGTATATTTTTTATTTAAAAGTTATGCACAACGATATTATGTCTAACAATTAACAGACAATATTTTTAAGAGGACATTAATCAGATTCTATTTTTCCATGGAAACAAGTTTACTCACTGAACTTTAATTACTTACTTATCCATAAAATAAAAACCGTAATATTTTTCATGTCTACTTTCCTGTATCATAGAATAAAATAAGAAATAAATTTGATATTTAAAAATTTTTTTCAACAAATACATATTTGATCAATTATTATGTTACACATTGTTCTAGAAACTAGGGATTGAGCAGTGAGGAAAAAGCAAGGAATGTTCTTGTTCTCATGAAGCTTAAATAAGAAAAAAACAAATTATTAAAACATGTAAATTAGATAATTTTTGAGAATTTTGGTGTATGTCAAAATGTATTTTGGCAAAGATAAAGTTGTTTTTTTCTTTTTTTTTTTTTTTTTTTTTGAGACGGAGTCTCACCCTGTCACCAGGCTGGAGTGCAGTGGCACGATCTCGGCTCACTGCAACTTCTGCCCCCCTGGTTCAAGCAATTCTCCTGTCTCAGCTTCCTGAGTAGCTGGGGCTACAGGCACATGGCACCACATCCAGCTAATTTTTGTACTTTTAGTAGAGAAGGGGTTTCACCATGTTGGCCAGGATGGTCTCAATCTCTTGACCTCATGATCCACCCACCTCGGCCTCCCAAAGTCCTGGGATTAAGGCACGACCCACCGCACCCAGCCAAAGATAAAGTTTTATTCAAATTTAAAATATTGCTATCAACATGAAAATTATTTCATATTCTCTACATAGTCTCAGTTTCCTCCATTTGCTTCCTGTGTAGTCTGATTTTTAAATTTTATTTTAATAGATTTTGGGAAACAAGTAGTTTTTGGTTACATGGATGAATTCTATACTGGTAAATTCTGAGATTTTAGTGCACCTGTTACCCAAATATTATACACTTTACCCAATATGTAGTCTTTTATCCCTCATCCTCCTCCCAACCTTTGCCGAGTCTCCAAAGTCTATTATATCATTCTTATGCCTTTGCATCTAAATAGTTTAGCTCCCACTTATAAGTGAGAACATACAATATTTGGTTTTCCATTCCTGAGTTACTTCACTTAGAATAATAACCTCCTACCCCTTTCAAGTTGCTGCAAACAACATTATTTTGTTCCTTTTAATGACTGTGTAGTATTCCATGGTGTATATATACCACATTTCTTTATTCATATGTTAATTGATGGATACTTTGGTTCCATAGCTTTGCAATTGTGAATTGTGCTGCTACAAACGTGCATGTGAACATATAAGACTTCTTCTCCTTGAGTAGATATCCAATAGTGGGACTGCAGGATCAAACACTAGATCTAATTTTAGTCCTTTAAGGAATCTCCATATTGTTTTCCATAGGGGTTGTACTAATTTACAATCACACCAACAGTGTAAGAGTGTTCCCTTTTTACTTTGCATTTTCCTGATTATTACTGATGTTGAGCATTTTTTCAAATGTTTGTTGGCCATTTGTATATCTTCATTTCAGAAATGTCTATTCATGTCCTCTGCACAGTTTGTGATGGAATTATTTGTTTTTTTTTTTTTTTTTTTTTTTTTTTTTTTTTACTGCTGATTTGAGTTTCTTGTAGGTTGTGGACACTAGTCCTTTGTGAGATGCATAGTTTGCAAATATTTTCTCCCATTCTGTGGGTTGTCTGTTTACTCTGCTAATTGTTTCTTTTGTTGTGATGAAACTTTTTAGTTTAATTATATCCAACTTATGTATTTATTTTCTCATTGTTTTGGGGGTTTTTATCATAAAATCATTACCTAGGCAATATCCATAGTTTTATCTATGCTCATCTAGAATTTTGAGGTTTCAGATGTGAGATTTAAATCTGATTCATCTGGAGTTGATTTTTGTATAAGATGTGAGATGGGGATCCAGTTTCATGCTTCTACCCATGGCTTGCCAGTTTTCCCAGCACCATTTATTGAATAAGGTGTTGTATTAGTGTGTTCTCACAGTTGTATAAAGAACGACCTGAGACTGGGTAATTTATGAAGAAAAGAGGTTTAACTGACTCACAGTTCTGCAGGCTTAACAGGAAGCATGGATTGGAGGCCTCTGGAAACTTACAATCATGGCAGAAAGTGAAGGGGAAGCAAGCACATCTTACCATGGCAGCAGGAGAGACAGAGAGAGAAGGGGGAGGTGCCTCATACTTTTACATAATCAGATCTTGTAAGAACTCATTCACTGTCATGAGAACAGCAAGGGGAAAATTCACCCCCACAATCTAATCACCTTCTACAGGCTGTTCCCCCAACATGTGGGAATCAAAGTTCGAGATGAGATTTCGGTGGGACACAGGGCCAAACCATGTCTTTCTGCCCCCGGCCCTCTCAAATCTCATGTTGTTTTCACGTCTCAAAAGACAATCATGCCTTGCCAACAGCCACCCAAAGTCTAAACCCATTCCAGCAATAACTCAAAAGTTCACATTCAAAGTCTCATCTGAAACAAGTCCCTTCCACCTATGAGACTGTAAAATAAAAAGCAAGTTGCTTCCAAGATACAGTAAGGATACAGGAATTGGGTAAATGCTCCCAATCTAAAAGGGATAAATTGGCCAAATCAAAGGAGCTACAGGCCTCATGAAAGTCTGAAATACAACAGGGCAGTCATTAAATTTCAAAGCTATAAAATAATGTCTTTTGACTCCAAGTCTCAAATCCAAAGCACACTGATGCAAGGGGTGGGCTTCCAAGGCGTTAAGCAGCTCTGCCTTTCTGGTTCTGCAAGGTACAGCACCACAGCTGCTTTCATAGGCTTGCATTGAGTGTCTGTGACTTTTCTAGGAACATGGTGCAAGCTGTCAGCTGATCTACCATTTTGCACTATGAAGGATGGTGGCCCTCTTCTTACAGCGCCACTAGGCGGTGCCCCAGTGAGGATTCTGTGTGGGGGCTCCAACCCCACATTTCCCCTCTGTACTGCTGTAGTAGAGATACTCCATGAGGGCTCTGCCCCTGCAGCAGACTTCTTCCTGGCCATCTAAGCATTTCCATACATCCTTCATAATCTAGGTGGAGTTACCAAAGCCACAACTCTTGCCTTCTGTGTACCTGCAGACACAACACTACATGGAAGCTGCCCAATCTTGGGGCTTGCACACTCTGAAGCAATGGCCCAAGCTGTATCTTGGCCCCTTTTAGCCACGACTGCAGCTTGAGCAGTTGGGACACAGGGCACCATGTCCCAAGACTGCACAAAGCATCTGGGCCCTGGGCCTGGCCCACGAAACCATTTTTCCCTTCTAGGCCTCCAGGCTTGTGATAGGAGGGACTGAAATGAAGGTCTCTGACATGCCCTGGAGATATTGTCTCGACTATTAACATTCCACTCCTCTTTACTTATGCAAATTTCTGCAGCAGGCTTAAATTTCTCTCAAGAAAATGAGTTTTTCTTTTCTACCACATGGTCAGGCTGCAAGTTTTACAAACTTTTATGTTCTGATTTTCTTTTTAATATAAGTTCCAATTTTAGACCATCTATTTTCTGACACATATGAGCATACACTTTTTGAAACAGCCAGGTCACATCTTGAATGCTTTGATGCTTAGACATTTCTTCCACCAGATACCTTAAATCGTATCTCTCAAGTTAAAAGTTCCACATATCTCTAGGGCAGGGACACAATGCTACCAGTCTCTTTGCTAGAGCAAAGCAAAAGTGTCCTTTACACCAGTTCTCATCTCCATCTGAGACCACCTCAGCTTGTACTTCATTGTCCATATCACAATTAACATTTTTAACAAAACCATTCAACAAGTCTCTAGGAAGTTCCAAACTTTCCCACATCTTCCTGTCTTCTGAGCACTCAAAACTGTTCTAACCAATGCCCATTACCCAGATCTAAAGTTGCTTCCACATTCTCAGGTATCTTTATATCAGTATCCTACTCTGGTACCATTTTTCTGTATTAGTCCAGTTTTTTTTTTTGTTTTTTGTTTTTTTTTTTTTTTTTTATGGTAGGAACAGCCTTTATTGGCTGCAGCGGGAAGTGGAAGAGGGGATACAGCCTCCGCAGTCCTGAAATCAAATGAGAACATGTGAGCACCCTCATGGAGAAGCCAGCTGGATCTCGGTTGTCCCAGCGCGAGATTCCCAGTGTCCCGGCGCTTGAGGATAGAACCAGCGGATGGGAAACCGCCGGCACAGAAGACATGACAAGGAGGGGGCCAGAGCCCTTTCCCTCTTCCTCCGTACATTAAGGGGAGCGGCACCACAAGCCCGATCCCCGCCATGAAAAGGAGGATGTCCATTATCACAGTGCTATAAAGAACTACCCGAGACTGGGTAATCTGTAAAGAAAAAATGGTTTAATTGACTCACAGTTTTGCAGGCTTAACAGGAAGCATACTGGAAGGCCTAAGGAAACTTACAATCATGGCAGAAGAGAAAAGAGAAGTAACCACACCTTACCATGGTGGCAAGAGAGACAGAGAGAGAATGGGGAGGTGCCACACACTTTTAAACAATGAGAATTCATGAGAAGTCATTCACTATCATGAGAACAGCAAGTGAGAAATCTGCCCCCATGATCCAATCACCTTCTACCAGGCTCCTCTCCTGACACATGGAGATTACAGTTTGAGATGAGATTTGAGTGGGGACACAGAGCCAAATACATCAGGAGTTTTTTGCTCAATTTATGTTTTTGTAAGCTTTGTCAAAGATCAGTTGGCTGTAAGTATTTGGCTTTACTTCTGTGTTCTCTATTCTTTTCTGTTGGTCTAAGTGCTTATTTTTATACCAGTACCATGCTGCTTTGGTAACTATAGCCTTTTAGTATATTTTGAACTCTGTAATATAATGCTTCCAGATTTCTTCTTATTGCTTAGTAGTGCTTTGGCTATCGAGGCTCTTTTTTGTTTCCATATGAATTTTAGAATTGTTCTTTCTACTTCTGTAAAAATGGTGGTGGTGTTTTTTGTTTGTTTGTTTGTTTGTTTTGAGTCTCCCTCTGCCACCCAGGCTGGAGTGCAAGTGGTGCAATCTTGGCTCACTGCAAGCTCCGCCTCCTGGGTTCACACCATTCTCCTGTCTCAGACTCCTGAGTAGCTGGGACTACAGGCACCCACCACCACACCCAGCTAATTTGTCTGTACTTTTAGTAGAGACGGGGGTTTCACCATGTTAGCCAGGATGGTCTCGATCTCCTGACCTCATGATCCACCCGCCTTAGCCTCCCAAAGTGTTGGGATTACAGGCGTGAGTCACCGTCCCCGGCCGGTGGTGGCGTTTTTATGAGAATTGCTTTGAATCTGTAGATTGCTTTGGGCAGTATGGTCATTTTTACAATACAAATTTTTCCCACCCATGGGCATGGGATAAGTTTCCATTTGTTTGTGTCATCTATGATTTAGTTCAGCAGTGTCTTGTAGTTTTCTTTGTAAATATACTTTACTTCTTTGTCTAAGTATAGTCCTAGATTTTTTTTAACTCCTGTAAATAAGATTGAGTTCTTGATTTAATTCTCAGCTTGGACATTTTTGGTATTTACCATTTTTACTGGTTTGTGTACATTGATTTTGCATCCTGAGATTTTACTGAGTTCATTAATCAGATCTAGGAGTCTTCTGAAACAGCCTTTAGAGTTTTCTAGGTATAGAATCTTATCAGTGAATAGTACTAGTAAGAATTCCTCTTTTTATACTTGGATGTCCTTTCTTTCTTTCTCTTGCCTGATTGCTCTAAGACTTCTACTACTGTGTTAAATAGAAGTGGTGAAAATGGGCATCCTTCTCTTCTTAAAAAGTTTTCAGGGTGAAATTTTTCAGCTTTTTTCCTTTTAGTATGATGTTTGCTGTGGGTATGTCATATATGGCTTTTATTATTTTGAGGTAAGTCTCTTCTATGCCTAGTTTATTGAGGATTTTTATCATAAACAGATGCTGGATTTTATCAAATGCTTTGCATCTTTTAAGATGATCCTATACTTTAGCCTTTAATTATGTGTATGTGATCTATAACATTTATTGACTTGAATATGTTAAACCATCTCTGCACTCCTGGGACAAAATCCATTTGGACATGATGTGTTATCTTTGTTATCTTTTTGATGTGATGTTGGATTCAGTTTGCTAGTATTTTCTTGAGGATTTGTGTATCAGAGTTTATCAGGGATATTGGTCTATGGTTTTTTTAATTATTATTTTCTTTCCTGGTTTTGGTATCAGGGTGATATTGGCTTCAAATAATTATTTCACGTGGATTCCATGTTTCTCAATCTTTTGGAATAGTTTCAGTAAGATTTGCAACAATTGTTCTTTGAATTTCTGTTAGAATTTAGCTGTGAATCCGTCTAGTTTTGGGATTTTTGTTGGCTTTTTAAAAATTATTGATTCAATTTTGCTGCTTGTTATTGGTCTGTTCAGGATTTCTATTTATTTTTCTGATGGAATCTAGGAGGATTGTGTGTTTCCAGGAATTTATTCATTCCCTCTAGGTTTTGTATTTCGTGTGCATAAAGGTGTTCATAGTAGTCTCAAATGAATCTAGGAGGATTGTGTGTTTTCAGGAATTTATTCATTCCCTCTAGGTTTTGTATTTCGTGTGCATAAAGGGGTTCATAGTAGTCTCAAATGATCTTTCATATTTCTGGGGCATGTGTTGTAATGTCTCCAGTTTCATTTCAAATTGAGCTTATATGGATCTTCTCTCTTCATTTTTGTCAATCTTACTAACGGTCTCACACTTTTGCTAATGTTTTCAAAGAACTAGCTTTTTGTTTCATTTATATTTGGTATTTTTTTGTTTCAACTTTATTTAGTTGTCTGATCTTTGTTATTTCTTTTCTTCTGCTGTCTTTGGGTTTAGTTTGTTCCTGTTTCTATGGTTCCTTGAGGTGGTACATTATGTTGTCAATTTGTGCTTTTTCAGACTTTTTGATGTAGGCATTTAACTATTAACTTTCCTTTTGCACTGTTTTTGCTGTATCCCAGAGGTTTTGATAACTTGTGTTACTATTATCATTTAAAAAATGTATATTTCCATCTTGATTTCCTTGCTAACCCAGAAATCATTCCAAAGTAGATTATTTATTTTCCACATATTTGTAAAATTTTAAGGGTTCCCTTTGATATTTATTTCTGGTTTTAATCCACTGTGTTCTGAAGAGATATTTAATATGGTATCAATTTTCTTAAATGTATTGAAACTTGTGTTTTTGGCCTACCATAGAGTCTATCTTGGAGAATGTCCCATATGTTGATGAGAAGAACGTATATTCTGCAGTTTTGGGGTAGAATGTCCTGTAAATAGCTGTTAAGTCTGTTTATTCTAGAGTGTATCCAGAATCTACAAGGCACTTAAACAAATGTACAAAGAAAAAACAAAAAACAAACAAAAAAAACCCATGAAAAAGTGGGCAAAGGATATGAACAGACACTTTACAAAACACGACATTTATATAGCTAATAAACATATGAAAAAAAGTTCATCATCACTGGTCATTAGAGAAATTCAAATCGAAACCACAATGAGATACCATCTCATGCCAGTTACAATGGCAATCATTAAAAAGTCAGGAAACAACAGATGCTGGAGAGGATGTGGAGAAATAGGAACACTTTTACACTCTCGGTGGAACTGTAAATTAGTTCAATCATTGTGGACGACAGTGTGGTGATTCCTCAAAGATCCAGAACTGGAAATACCGTTTGACCCACCAATCCCATTACTGGGTATATACCCAAATGATCATAAATCATTCTACTATAAAGACACATGTGCACATATGTTTATTGCAGCACTATTCACAATAGCAAAGACTTGGAACCAACCCAAATGCCCATCAATATTAGATTGGATAAAGAAAATGTGGCATATATACACTGTGGGATACTATGCAGCCATAAAAAAGGATGAGTTCGCGTCCTTTGCAGGGACATGGCTGAAACTGGAAACCATCATTCTCAGCAAACTAACACAGGAGCAGAAAATCAAATACTGCATGTTCTCACTCATAAGTGGGAGTTGAACAATAAGAACATATGGGCACAGGGAGGGTAACATCACACACTGGGGCCTGTTGTGGGGTGGGGGGCATGGGGAGGGATAGCATTAGGAGAAATACCTAATGTAGCTGATGGTTTGCTGCATTCAGCAAACCACCACGGTACATTTGCACCTATGTAACAAACCTGCACGTTTTGCACATGTATCCCAGAACCTGAAGTATTTATATATATATATATATGTAAAGAAAACAAAGCTATAGTAACTAAGACACCTTGATATTGGCAGAAAAACAGACACATAGAGCAATAGAACAGAATAGAGAACACAGATATAAATTACCCCAGTTGCTAAAAGAATCTCATCTTCCACACAGGTGTCAAGAACACACAACGGGAAAAGGACAGTTGTTTCAATAAATATGTTGGAAAAATTGATTAACTCTATACCAAAAAATAAAATTAGACTGCCATCTTTTACCATACACAAAAATAAAATAAAAGTAAATTAGAAACTATAATCTGCTACCTGAAACTAGGAAACTACTAGAAGAAAACATTGGGGAAACACTCTAGGAAATTGGTCTGGGCAAATTTTTTTGTGTGTAAGACCTGAAAGGCACAGGGTACCAAAGCAAAAACAGAAATATAAGATTACCTCAAGCTAAAAAGCATTCACACAACAAATGAAACAATCAAAAAAAATGAAGACGATCTATAGAATTGAAGAAAACAGTTGCAAACTATTGATCTGACAAAGGATTAATAATCAGAATATATAAGTGGCTCAAACAGTTCAAGAGCAAAATAATAATAACAATCCAATTAAAACATGAACAAAAGGCCGTGCATGGTGGCTCATGCCTGTAATCCCAGTACTTTGGGAGGTCAAGGTGGGTGGATCACCTGAGGTCAGGAGTTCAAGCCCAGTCTGGCCCACATGGTGAAAAGCCGTCTCTACTAAAAATATAAAAATTAGCTGGGCATGGTGGTGGGCGCCTTTAATCTCAGCTACTCAGGAGGCTGAGGCATGAGAATCTCTTGAACCTGGGTGACAAGAGCGAAACTTTGTATTAAAAATAAAAAAAGCAAAAGAGCTGAATAAACATTTCTCAAAAGTACGTAAACCACAAACATGTGTATGAAAAATGCTAAAAAAGACAAACCATCAAAAAAATGCAAATCAAAATCACAGTGAGACATCATCTCACTCCAGTTAAAATAGTTTTTATCAAAAACACAGGCAATAGTAACTCACAAGAGTATTGAGAAAGGAAAATTCTTGTACATTGTTGCTGAGAATATAAATTAATAGTGTGACTATGGAGAACATTATGGAGGTTTCTCAAAGAAGAAAAAATAGATATACTGCTAGGCATAGTGGCTCGCACCTGTAATCCCAACACTTTAAGAGGCCAAGGTGGGTGAATTGCTTGAGCCCAATGTCAAAATTTGCCTGGGCATTATGGTGAAACCCCATCTCCACAAAAAAATTTAAAAATTAGCCCAGCACGGTGGCATGCACCTGTAGTCCCAGCTACTAGAGAGGCTGAGGATCACTGGAGCCCAGCAGGTAGAGGTTATAGTCAATCAAGATCACCCCAATGCACTCCAGTCCAGGTAACAGAGCAAGACTCTGTTAAAAAAATAAAAAAACTACCATATGATTAAGCAATTATACTACTGGGTATATAGTCAAAAGAAAGGAAATCAGTACATCAAAGAGATGTCTGCATTTCCATGTTATTGCTGCATTATTTAGAATAGTTAAAAATATGTAATCAACATAAATGCTCACTAACGAATAAGTGGATAAAGATAATATGGCATATATGCATAATAAAATTTTATTCAGCTATAAAAGAGAATGAAATCCTGTCATTTTAAGGAACACAGATGGAACTGGAGAGCACTATATTAAGTGAAATAAGTCAGGCACAGGAAGACAAATATCACATTTTCTCACTCATATGATGGAGCTAAAATAGTGAATCTCATGAAAATGAAGAGTAGATTAATGGTTATCAAAGGTGGAAATGAACGAAACAAAGAAGATTTCATATATATAATAAGTACATAAGCATATATTACCACTAAACTGTGCATTTCAAAACAGCAAAATAATAAATTATATATGTATTTTTCACTTCAATAAAAAAGGAACAAAAATGTAAAAAGCATGGAATTGTAATAAAACACACATATATCAATGAAACAGAATTGAGGAACCAAATATAAATTCACATATTTATAGCTAACTGATTTTCAACAAAGGAGTCAAGAACATACATTAGGAAAATGCCACTCTTTTCATTAAATGGTTTTAGACAAACTGGATATCGATATGCAGAAGAATAAATCTAAATTTCCATCTGTTACCATATATAATAAACAACTCAAAATGCATTAAAAACTTAGATGTAAGACACAAATGGTAAAATAATAAAACATAGAGGAAATGCCTTAGAACATTGTCCTAGGTACAGATTTCATGGGCAATACTTCAAAAGCGAAGGCATTTAGAAAAATAGAGAAATGAGATTATGTCAAACTAAAAGCTTCTGAACAGCAAAGGAAACAAGCAACAGTGGAAAGAGACAACTCGAAGAATAGGAGAAAATATTTGCAAACTATTCATTCACAAGGCACTAATGTCCAGAATACATAAGGAACTCAAACAACTGAACAGCAAAAAATAAATAAATAAATAAATAAAATAAAAATTCTAGTAAAAAATTTTGGCAAATAGACATTTTTCAAAGAATAAATACAAATGACCAAGTACATAAAAAAATTTTCAACGCTGACTTTTAGTTTCAAAATGGCAGCATAGCAGAAAGCTGGCCTCACCACCCCCACAAAAAAACCAAAAACAAACATATAGTGCCAACATTCCCTCCAGCAATAGCCCAGACCTCACACAGGAAGATGTGTCCCAGGGCCACAGTGAAGTCAAGAAACCTACAGCATATGTAACAGATTCAGACTTCCATATCCGTGATGACCATTCCTCCAGTCTTCCCAGCACCAAACACATAAAAATCTTCCTTATGACTAATGGTTTCTACACTGGAGAAAGTGGGATCAAGAGGGGGCACCACCATCCTCACGATCTCAGCTTCACTGGCAAAATAACACATTCCTGCCTCAACCCACAGGAAGCTTTGGGAGTGCCTGAAGGGAGAAATATTCCTGAAGACAGTGAGAGAAAAATGGAGAAGGAAGGACAACCATTTCTAGCCCTGAAAACACTGCTTTGTAACTCACCCAAAGGAGACATCAATTCAGAGCAAGTGTTCAGTATCATCACATTTTAGAAGTTTTGTCCCATAGTTCCCCTGGGTACAAACCCCTAATTAGTTTTCCCACATTACTGGGATGTTTCTTCTGTTACCTCCCTCATTCTGGATGAAAGACATTCTGTTTACTAGAACTGCAGCAAATCTGGGCTTAAGGCTCCATCTAGTGCCCTAATGAAGGCATCAACCTAGCAGAAAAAAAAAGAAAAGAAAGGAAAAGAAAAGAAAAGAAGAAAAATCAATAGGCAAATTACAAAAAATCTCTAAGCAAACATATCTAACAACAACAACAAAAAAAAAAAAAAAAAAAAAACAAGCCAAGCCGAGAAAACTGGAATGATTAATATTTCAATGCAAAGAAATACACATACCTCCACACAAACAACAGCAAACAGGGAATTACGACATTCTCATATGTACAAAGCGAGAAACTAGTGACTGACCCTGAGATGGTGATTTGTTAACTAAGAATTTAAAATAGCAGTTTAAAGAAATAGTGTTCTCCGAGATAACATAAAAAATCAATCAGGAATTAATCACAGAAATTTTGCAAAGATATTGAAATAAGACAATATCAAGCATAAACTGTGGAACTGAGATATACATTTACTTAACTGAAAAATTTATTAGAGGCTTTCAACAGAAGAATAGATCGAGCATAGACAATAATCAGGGAGCTCAAAGCAGTTATTTTAAAATACAGTCAGGAGAAAAATAAAAATAAATGAAGATAAAGTAAAAAACTCAAAAAATTATCTCAAAAAACCAACTCTAAGAATTATTGGTGTTCAAAGGGGAGCTAAACAAGGGCATGGTGGAAAGCTTATCAGAAGAAATAGTAACATAAAATTTTCCAAAATTTAAGAAAGAGATAAATATTTAGGTACGGGAAGGTCAGAGAACACCAAAATAATTAGAGTCAAATAAGACTACTCCAAGGCATATAATAATCAAATTATCAAATGTCAAGCACGAAGAGAGGAACCTATAAGCATCAATATAAAATAAGAAAATAACATAAAAGAGTTTCAATTCATCTAACAAACTTCTCATTAAAAATCATTCAGGCCAGAAGGGTGTATGATGACATTTTCAAAGTGCAACAAACAAACAAACAAAACCACTGTCATCCAACAATATTGTATCCAGGAAAGCTATTCTTCTTTCTCTCTCTCTTTTTTTTTTTTTCTGAGATAGAATCTTGCTCTGGTGTCCAGGTTGCAGTGCAGTGGTGCGATTTTGGCTCACTGCAACCTCCGCCTCGCGCGTTCAAGCAATTCCCTGCCTCAGTGTCCCAAGTAGCTGGGATTACAGGATTACAGGCCTCCGCCATCATGCCCAGCTAATTGTTATATTTTTAGTAGAATCGGGGTTTCACCATCTTGGCCAGGCTGGTCTTGAATTCCTGACTTTGTGATATACCCACCTTGGCCTCCCAAAGTGCTGGGATTACAGACGTGAGCCACCCCGCCTGGTCAGCTAGTCTTCAAATATGAAGAAGAGATAAAGTATTTCCCAGATGAACAAAAACTGAGATAATTCACCATCACCTGTCATGTATTATAAGAAATTCTAAAACGGGAGGTGGGAGCAAGATGGCCGAATAGGAACAGCTCCAGTCTCCAACTCCCAGCGCGAGGGACACAGAAGACTGGCGATTTCTGCATTTTCAACTGAGGTACTGGGGTCATCTCACTAGGGAGTGCCGGACAATCAGTGCTGGTCAGCTGCTGCAGCCCGACCAGCGAGAGCTGAAGCAGGGCGAGGCATCGCTTCACCTGGGAAGCGCAAGAGGAAAGGGAATCCTTTTTCCTAGCCAGGGGAACTGAGACACACAACACCTGGAAAATCGGGTAACTCCCACCCCAATACTGCACTTTAAGCAAACGGGCACACCAGGAGATTATACCCACACCTGGCCGGAAGGGTCCCACGGCCACGGAGCCTCCCTCATTGCTAGCACAGCAGTCTGCCATCTAACCGCAAGGCAGCAGCGAGGCTGGGGGAGGGGCGCCCACCATTGCTGAGGCTTAGGTAGGTAAACAAAGCCGCTGGGAAGCTCGAACTGGGTGGAGCTCACAGCAGCTCAAGGAAACCTGCCTGTCTCTGTAGAATTCACCTCTGGGGACAGGGCATAGCTAAACAACAACAACAAAAAAGCAGCAGAAACCTGTGCAGACGCAAACGACTCTGTCTGACAGCTTTAAAAAGAGCAGTGGATCTCCCAACACGGAGGTTGAGATCTGAGAACGGACAGACTGCCTGCTCAAGTGGGTCCCTGACCCGTGAGTAGCCTAACTGGGAGACATCCCCCACTAGGGGCAGTCTGACAACCCACACCTCACAGGGTGGAGTACACCCCTGAGAGGAAGCTTCCAAAGTAAGAATCAGACAGGTACACTCGCTGTTCAGCAATATTCTATATTCTGCAACCTCTGCTGCTGATACCCAGGCAAACAGGGTCTGGAGTGGACCTCAAGCAATCTCCAACAGACCTACAGCTGAGGGTCCTGACTATTAGAAGGAAAACTATCAAACAGGAAGAACACCTATACCAAAACCCCATCAGTACGTCACCATCATCAAAGACCAGAGGCAGATAAAACCACAAAGAAGGGGAAAAAGCAGGGCAGAAAAGCTGGAAATTCAAAAAATAAGAGCGCATCTCCCCCTGCAAAGGAGCGCAGCTCATCGCCAGCAACAGATCAAAGCTGGTCAGAGAATGACTTTGACGAGATGAGAGAAGAAGGCTTCAGTCCATCAAACTTCTCAGAGCTAAAGGAGGAATTATGTACCCAGCGCAAAGAAACTAAAAATCTTGAAAAAAGAGTGGAAGAATTGATAGCTAGAATAATTAATGCAGAGAAGGTCATAAACGAAATGACAGAGATGAAAACCATGACACGAGAAATACGTGACAAATGCACAAGCTTCAGTAACCGACTCGATCAACTGGAAGAAAGAGTATCAGCGATTGAGGACCAAAGAATGAAATGAAGTGAGAAGAGAAACCAAAAGAAAAAAGAAGAAAAAGAAATGAACAAAGCCTGCAAAAAGTATGGGATTATGTAAAAAGACCAAATCTACGTCTGATTGGGGTGCCTGAAAGTGAGGGGGGAAATGGAACCAAGTTGGAAAACACTCTTCAGGATATCATCCAGGAGAACTTCCCCAACCTAGTAGGGCAGGCCGACATTCAAATTCAGGAAATACAGAGAACACCACAAAGATACTCCTCGAGAAGAGCAACTCCAAGACACATAATTGCCAGATTCACCAAAGTCGAAATGAAGGGAAAAATCTTAAGGGCAGCCAGAGAGAAAGGGTGGGTTACCCACAAAGGGAAGCCCATCAGACTAACAGCAGACCTCTCGGCAGAAACTCTACAAGCCAGAAGAGAGTGGGGGCCAATATTCAACACACTTAAGGAAAAGAATTTTAAACCCAGAATTTCATATCCAGCCAAACTAAGTTTCATAAGTGAAGGAGAAATAAAATCCTTTACAGATAAGCAAATGCTTAGAGATTTTGTCACCACCAGGCCTGCCTTACAAGAGACCCTGAAGGAAGCCCTAAACACGGAAAGGAACAAGCGGTACCAGCCATTGCAAAAACATGCCAAAATGTAAAGACTATCGAGGCTAGGAAGAAACTGCATCAACTAACGAGCAAAATAACCAGTTATTATCATAATGGCAGGATCAAGTTCACACATAACAATATTAACCTTAAATGTAAATGGACTAAATGCTCCAATTAAAAGACACAGACTGGCAAACTGGATAAAGAGTCAAGACTCATCTGTCTGCTGTATTCAGGAGACCCATCTCACATGCAGAGACATACATAAGCTCAAAATAAAGGGATGGAGGAAGATCTACCAAGGAAATGGAGAACAAAAAAAAAGCAGGGGTTTCAATCCTAGTCTCTGATAAAATAGACTTTAAACCATCAAAGATCAAAAGCGACAAAGAAGGCCATCACATAACGGTAAAGGGATCAATTCAACAGGAAGAGCTAACTATCCTAAATATATATGCACCCAATACAGGAGCACCCAAATTCATAAAGCAAGTCCTTAGAGACTTACAAAGAGATGTAGACTCCCATACAATAATAATGGGAGACTTCAACAAATCCACTCTCAACATTAGACAGATCAACGAGACAGAAAGTTAACAAGGATATCCAGGAATTGAACTCATCTCTGCACCAAGTGGACCTAATAGACATCTATAGAACTCTCCACCCCAAATCAACAGAATATACATTCTTCTCAGCACCACATCGCACTTATTCCAAAATTGAACACATAATTGGAAGTAAAGCACTCCTCAGCAATTGTAAAATAACAGAAATTATAACAAACTGTCTCTCAGACCACAGTGCAATCAAACTAGAACTCAGGACTAAGAAACTCAATCAAAACCGCTCAACTACATGGAAACTGAACAACCTGCTCCTGAATGACTACTGGGTACATAACGAAATGAAAGCGGAAATAAAGATGTTCTTTGAAACCAATGAGAACAAAGATACAACATACCAGAATCTCTGGGACACATTTAAAGCAGTGTGTAGAGGGAAATTTACAGCACTAAATGCCCACAAGAGAAAGCAGGAAAGATCTAAAATTGACACTCTAACATCACAATTAAAAGAACTGGAGAAGCAAGAGCAAACACATTGAAAAGTTAGCAGAAGGAAAGAAATAACTAAGATCAGAGAAGAACTGAAGGAGATATAGACACAAAAAACCCTCCAAAAAATCAATGAATCCAGGAGTTGGTTTTTTGAAAAAATCAACAAAACTGACAGACCGCTAGCAAGACTAATAAAGAAGAAAAGAGAGAAGAATCAAATAGATGCAATAAAAAATGATAAAGGGGATATCACCACCGACCCCACAGAAATACAAACTACCATCAGAGAATACTATAAACACCTCTACGCAAATCAACTAGAAAATCTAGAAGAAATGGATAATTTCCTGGACACTTACACTCTCCCAAGGCTAAACCAGGAAGAAGTTGAATCCCTGAATAGACCAATAGCAGGCTCTGAAATTGAGGCAATAATTAATAGCCTACCAACCAAAAAAAGTCCAGGACCAGATGGATTCACAGCTGAATTCTACCAGAGGTACAAGGAGGAGCTGGTACCATTCCTTCTGAAAATATTCCAATCAATAGAAAAAGAGGGAATCCTCCCTAACTCATTTTATGAGGCCAGCATCATCCTGATACCAAAGCCTGGCAGAGACACAACAAAAAAAGAAAATTTTAGACCAATATCCCTGATGAACATCGATGCAAAAATCCTCAATAAAATACTGGCAAACCGGATTCAGCAGTACATCAAAAAGCTTATTCACCATGATCGAGTGGGCTTCATCCCTGGGATGCAAGGCTGGTTCAACATTTACAAATCAATAAACATAATCCAGCATATAAACAGAACCAAAGACAAGAACCACATGATTATCTCAATAGATGCAGAAAAGGCCTTTGACAAAATTCCACAGCCCTTCATGCTAAAAACGCTCAATAAATTCAGTATTGATGGAATGTACCTCAAAATAATAAGAGCTATTTATGACAAACCCACAGTCAATATCATACTGAATGGGCAAAAACTGGAAGTATTTCCTTTGAAAACTGGCACAAGACAGGGATGCCCTCTCTCACCACTCCTATTCAACATAGTGTTGGAAGTTCTGGCTAGGGCAATCAGGCAAGAGAAAGAAATCATGGGTATCCAGTTAGGAAAAGAAGAAGTCAAATTGTCCCTGTTTGCAGATGATATGATTGTATATTTAGAAAACCCCATTGTCTCAGCCCAAAATCTCTTTAAGCTGATAAGCAACTTCAGCAAAGTCTCAGGATACAAAATTAATGTGCAAAAATCACAAGCATTCTTATACACCAGTAACAGACAAACAGAGAGCCAAATCAGGAATGAACTTCTATTCACAATTGCTTCAAAGAGAATAAAATACCTAGGAATCCAACTTACAAGGAATGTAAAGGACCTCTTCAAGGAGAACTACAAACCACTGCTCAGTGAAATCAAAGAGGACACAAACAAATGGAAGAACGTACCATGCTCATGGATAGGAAGAATCAATATCGTGAAAATGGCCATACTGCCCAAGGTTATTTATAGATTCAATGCCATCCCCATCAAGCTACCAATGAGCTTCTTCACAGAATTGGAAAAAACTGCTTTAAAGTTCATATGGAACCAAAAAAGAGCCCGCATTGCCAAGACAATCCTAAGTCAAAAGGACAAAGCTGGAGGCATCGCGCTACCTGACTTCAAACTATACTACAAGGCTACAGTAACCAAAACAGCATGGTACTGGTACTAAAACAGAGATACAGACCAATGGAACAGAACAGAATCCTCAGAAATAATACCACACATCTACAGCCATCTGATCTTTGACAAACCTGAGAGAAACAAGAAATGGGGAAAGGATTCCCTATTTAATAAATGGTGCTGGGAAAATTGGCTAGCCATAAGTAGAAAGCTGAAACTGGATCCTTTCCTTACTCTTTATATGAAAATTAATTCAAGATGGATTAGAGACTTAAATGTTAGACCTAAAACCATAAAAACCCTAGAAGAAAACCTAGGTAGTACCATTCAGGACATAGGCATGGGCAAGGACTTCATGTCTAAAACACCGAAACCAACAGCAGCAAAAGCCAAAATTGACAAATCGGATCTAATTAAACTAAAGAGCTTTTGCACAGCAAAAGAAACTACCATCAGAGTGATCAGGCAACCTACAGAATGGGAGAAAATTTTTGCAACCTACTCATCTGACAAAGGGCTAATATCCAGAACCTACAAAGAACTCAAACAAATTTACAAGAAAAAAACAAACAACCCCATCAAAAAGTGGGCAAAGGATATGAACAGACATTTCTCAAAAGAAGACATTCATACAGCCAACAGACACATGAAAAAATGCTCATCATCACTCGCCATCAGAGAAAGGCAAATCAAAACCACAATGAGATACCATCTCACACCAGTTAGAATGGCAATCATTAAAAAGTCAGGAAACAACAGGTGCTGAAGAGGATGTGGAGAAATAGGAACACTTTTACACTGTTGGTGGGATTGTAAACTAGCTCAACCATTATGGAAAACAGTATGGCAATTCCTCAAGGATCTAGAACTAGATGTACCATATAACCCAGCCATCCCACTACTGGGTATATACCCAAAGGATTATAAATCATGTTGCTATAAAGACACATGCACACGTATGTTTATTGCGGCACTATTCACAATAGCAAAGACTTGGAATCAACCCAAATGTCCATCTGTGGCAGACTGGATTAAGAAAATGTGGCACATATACACCATGGAATATTATGCAGCCATAAAAAAGGATGAGTTTGTGTCCTTTGTAGGGACATGGATGCAGCTGGAAACCATCATTCTCAGCAAACTATCGCAAGAACAGAAAACCAAACACCGCATGTTCTCACTCATAGGTGGGAACTGAACAATGAGATCACTTGGACTCGGGAAGGGGAACATCACACATCGGGGCCTATCATGGGGAGTGATTGCATTGGGAGTTATACCTGATATAAATGACGAATTGATGGGTGCTGCCGAGTTGCTGGGTGCAGCACACCAACATGGCACAAGTATACGTATGTAACAAACCTGCACGTTATGCACATGTACCCTAGACCTTAAAGTATAAAAAAAGAAAAAAAAATGGAAACAAACATAAAAAAAAAATAAAAAAAGAAATTCTAAAACGAGTGTTTCATCCTGAAAGAAAAAGATGCTAATGTGCAAAAACAAAACATTTGAAAGTATAAAACCCACTGGCAAATCTAAATACATAGATAAATCCAGACTGCTCTAATACTGTAATTTTGGCATGCAATCCACTCATAACTTTTATTATAAAGCCCAAGTGACAAATTTATCAAAAACAGTAATAACCACAGCAACCTGTTAAGAGACAGGCAATATAAAAATATGAAATTTGAGACAACTTAAGTCTAAATGTGAAAAATGGAGTTAAAGTGTAGAGTTTTTTTTTTCTTTTTTCTATTTTTTTTATTTGTGATCTAAGATAAGTTGTCATCCTTTAAAAATAAAAGAATGAAAGAAAGAGAAATAAAGCAACAAAATGTCAGTAGTAAGTCCTTACTTATCAATACTGTCACCAAATGTAAATTGAATCAATTTTTCAATTAAAAGGCACAAAGTGGCTCAATGGATAAATCAGCCCCAACTATACGCTGGCTGCATTATAACCACCTCACCTATAAAGGCACACACGGACCGAAAGTGATATAACAATTATAAAATCTATATAGCTACTATTGGAACTCCTAAGTATATAAAGCAAACATTAATAGATTTAAAGGGAAAGATAGTCTTCAGTACAATAATGGCAGGGGACATCAACAACTCAATCTCAGGAATGGAGAAATTATCCAGACAGAAAGTTAACAAAGAAACATCAGTTAAACTACACACTAAATCAAATAGACATAGATATTTGCAGAAAATTTCACTTAACTGCTGCATTATACACTTTGTTGTCATCAGCACATGGAACATTCTCTAAAATAGACCATATCTTAGGCCACACAACAAGTCTCAACAAATTCAAAAGAGTAGAAATTAAATCAAGTATATTTTCTGATCATAATGGAAGAAAACTAGAAATCAATAACAAGGGGAACCTCGGAAATACATAAACACATGAAAATTAAACAACATGCTCTTTATGAATGAGTCAGTAAGAAAAAAATGAAGAAGGAAATTTTAAAAACATTTTGAAACAAATGAAAAAGCAACCAACCAACCAACCAAACAAACAAACAAAAACCTACCACATACCAAAATCTATGGGATAGGGAAAAAGCAGTACTAAGAGGGATGATTATGGCAATAAATGTTTATATACAGAAGTGGAAGGACTTCAAATAAACAACCAAGTGAGGTACCTCAAGGAAGTAGAAAAGTAAGAACAAACTCAAAATTAATAGAAAGAAAAAGATAATAAAGATTAGATCAGAAAGAAATACAATTTTGACAAAAATACAGATCAATGATACGAAAAGTTGCTTTCTAAAATGATGAAATCTATGAACCTTTATCTAGACTAAGAAAAAAGAGAGAAGACCCTACCTAATATATAAAAATCACCAATAAAAAAAAAAAGAAGCTATGACATTTGGGACCACAGAAATACAAAGAAACTTTAGAGACTATTATAAACAATTATACGCCAACAAACTGAAAATCCTAGAAGAAATGGATAAATTCCTTGACTCATACAACCTACCAAGATTGAACCATGAAAACTTCAACAAACCAATAATGAGTAATGGGGATGATGCCATAGGTTGATGCCATAATAAAGATTCTCCCATCAAAAATGTTTACAAATCCAAGAATTGACAGCTATACTTTTGCATTCTCCAAAACTTTTGAAGAAGAAATAGTCACAATTCTACTCTAGCTCATCAAAAATTTAAAGAGAAAGGAATAGGTTTAAACTTATTCTAAAAGACTACCATTATCTCAATAAAGTAACCAGAGAAAGATACAATAGATCAACCTATGCATAATTCCTCAACAAAATACTACCAAACCTAATTCAACAAATTAAAAAGATAATTTGCCAAGATCCAGTAGGATTCATGCTAGTGACATAAGGATGATTCAACACATGCAAATTAGTAAATGAGATACATTATGTTAATAGAACTAAGGAAGAAAACCCTATGATTATTTCAATACGTGCTCAAAAATTATTCAATGAAATTCAGCATTCCATTATGATTAAAACCCTCCATGAACTAAGTCTAAAAAAAAAAAAAACCTCAAAATAACAAGAACCAGATATGGTAAACCCACAGCTAACATCATACAAAACAGAAAAAAATTGAGAGCAATTTTTCTAAAATCTTGAACAAGTCAAATATGCCCACTTTTCTCACTTTTATTCAACATTATACCTGAAAATTCAGTTTAGAGCAATAAGGCAAGATAAAGAAAGACATTCAAATTGGAAAGAAAGAAGCCCAATTAGCCTTGTTTGCAGATGCCAGGATCTTAACACTTGGAAAAACCTGTAGACTCCACCAAAATAACTATTTATTTATGTATTTATTTTGGAGAAAGGGTCTCTGTCACCGAGGCTGGAGTCCAGTGGCGCAATGTCAGCTCACTGCAACATGTATATACTGGGTTCAAGTGATTCTCGTGCCTCAGCTTCCCAAGTAGCTGGGACTACAGGCATGTGCCACCATGACCAGTTAATTTTTGTATTTTTAGTAGAGACGGAGTTTCACCATTATGGCCAGATTGTTCTCAAACTTCTGGCCTCAAGTGATCACCCATCTCAGCCTCCCAAAGTGCTAGCATTACAAGCGTGCACCACCATGCACAGCCCACCAAAATAACTATTAAAACAGATAAATACAATCAATAAAATTGCAGAATACAAAATTATACAAAATTGCTAGCATTTATATGAGCCAAGAGCAAAAAATCTGAAAAAGATATCAAGAAAGCAATCCCATTTCCAATAGCTACAAGAAATATAAAATACCTAGGCATCCATTTAACCAAAGAAGTAAAATATGTGTACCAGGAAAACTATACAACACTGATGAAAGAAATTTAAAATGATATAAAAACATAAAAAGACACTTCATGTTTTGAAATTGAAGAATTCATATTGTTAAAATTATAATTTTATTCAAAGCAATTTGCAGATCCATGCAGTATCTATCAAAATGCCAATGGCATTCTTCATAGAAATAGAAAAAATATTAAAATTTATATGGTACCACAAAATATATGGACCCACAAAAGTAATTTGAATTATTTTCTCTTTCTTATAGATGAGGAAATTGAGAGTGTACCTCAGAGAGATTAAATAGTTTGCCAAGGTTATAAAACAAGAAAGTGGCTGAGCTGAGGCTCAAAGGGAGTTTATGCTCTCAGGTACCACTCCATCCTGTTTCCTAGATATATCATATGGATACATAGTCTACATGACATTCTTCACAGAAATAGACAAAAAATTATAAAATTTATATGGAACCAAAAAAGACCCTGAATAGCCAAAGCAATCATGAGCAAAAAGAACAAAGCTGGAGACATCATGCTTCCTGACTTCAAAATACACTTCAAAGCTATAATAACCAAATCAGCATAGTACTAACATAAAAACAGACACACAGACCAATAAAACTGAATAAAGGACACACATATAAATCCATGTACTTACAGCCAACTCATTTTTGATAAATGTGCCACAAACATACAATAGTGAAAGAACAGGCTCTTCAATAAATGGTTCTGGGAAAACTAGATATTCATATGCAAAATAATGAAACTAGGTCCCTATCTCACATCATACAGAAAAATCAAATTAATATGGATTAATGACTTGCATGTAAGACCTGAAACTATGAAACTACTAGAAGGAAACATTAGGAAAATAACATAGGACATTGCTCTGGGCAAAAATTTTTGTATAAGATCTCAAAATCTCAGGCAAGCAAAGCTAAAATAGACAAAGGGGATCACATAAAGCTAAAAAAGAAACTGCACAACAAAAGAAATAATCAATAAAGTCCAAAGAGGACCCACAGAAGAAAATATTTGCAAACCATTCATCTGACAAGGGATTAATAATCAGAGCACATAGGGAGCTCAAACAACTCAATAACAAAAATTAAAACCCAAATAATTGGATTAAAAATGAACAAAGGGGCTGGGTGCGGTTGCTCACTCCTGTAAACTCAGCACTTTGGGAGGCCAAGACAGGCGGATCATGAGGTCAGGAGATTGAGATCATCCAGGCTAACACAGTGAAACCCCATCTCTGCTAAAAATACAAAACATTAGCTGGGTGTGGTGGCATGCACTGGTAGTCCCAGCTATACAGGAGGCTGAGGCAGGAGAATCAGTTGAACCCTGGAGGAGGAGGTTGCAGTGAGTCAAGATCGCACCATTGCACTCCAGCCTGGTCAACAGAGTGAGACAAATAGCCAATGAGTACAGGAAACAATGCTCGACAAAAGTAATCATCATATACATGTAAATCAAAATCACAGTGATTTGGCATTTCATCTCAGTTAAAATGCCTGTTATCAAAACCACAGGCAATAAAAGATGCTGGCAAGGGTGTGAAGAGAGGAACACTTACACCATGTTGGTGTAAACATGAAATAGCATATCCACTATGGAAAATTGTATGGAGCTTCCCCTCAAAATAACTCAAAATAGAACTACCACATGATCCAGCAATTCCACCACTGGGTGTATATACAAGAGAAAAAAAAATAAATATAGAAAATAGATACACACATTTCCATGTTTATTGCAGCACAATAGCCAAAATATGGAATCAACCTAAATATCCATCAGTGGAGAACAAAAATGGGATAGATATACACAGTGAAATATTATTCAGACATAAAAGGAATGAATTTTTGTCATTTGAAGGAACATAGATGGAACTAGAGGTCATTATAAGTGACATAAGTCAGGCACAGAAAGAAAAATATTGCATGTTCTTTCTCATGTGGGAGCTAAAAAAAAGTGAATCTCACAGAGTGGACTGTGGTTATCAGAGACTGAGAAGGGATGGGAATGGGACAACAAAAAGGTTGATTAATGGGCACAATTATATAGTTTGATAGAAGAAATAATAGATAGTGTTTGATAAATCAGTAAGGTGATTATAGTTCACAATAATGTATTGTATATTTCAAAAATAGCTAGAAAATAATTTAAATGTTTCTAGCATTAATAAAACACAAATATTTAAGTTGATGAATATTCTAATTAAATTACTCTATAAATTATATAGGTATTAAATTATTATATATGTTGAAAATATTCACATCTACTATGTAACAATAAGTGAAATTGATTTAAAAGTGCTCAGCATCACTAATCATCATGAAAATACAATTCAAAACCATTATGAGGTATTTCACTAGAGTTAGATTGTCGATGTTCAATAAGATAAAAGATAACATGCTGGTGATTATGTGGAGAAAATGGATCTTTTATACATTGTTGTTATAATCAGAAATGAATAAAGTCATTATGGAAAACAGTATGAAGGTATCTCGAAACTGTAAAAATAGAACTACCATATAATCCAGCAATCCCCCTGGTGGCTGTTTATCTAGAGAAAAGGTAATCGGTATATCAAAAAGATATGTGCACTCTCATGTTTATTGCAGCATTATTCACAATAGTCAAGATATAAAATTATCTTCAATATCAATCAACAGATAAATAGATAAATGTAGTACACATACACAATCCATTTTTGTTCAGCGTTAAAAAAGAATAAAATGCTATCATTCACAGAAACATAGATGAGCCTTGAGCATACTATGTTTAAGTGAAATAAGTCAGGTACATAAAGATAAATACTGCGTATCATTCCTCATATGTGGGAGCTAATAAACAAGTTGAGAGAAAGTACAATTTTACTCTCATAGAAATAGAGAATAAAATTGTGGTTGTTACAGGCTAGGAAGGGGAAGTGGAGGGGAGGATAAAGAATATTTAGTTAACAGATACAAAATTACAGCTACATAGAATGAATAAGTTTTAATGTTAGGTGGCACTGCAGAGTGACAACAGTTAATTATAATTAATTGTAGTTTTTCAAAGAACTAAAAGATTATTTCGAATGTTTACAGCACAAATAAATGATAAATGTTTCTGGTGATAGATATACTAATTATCCTGATTCGATTATTCCACATTGTATATATCTATTAAATTATCACTCTATATCCCATAAATACAACCAATTATTATGTGCCAATTATAGAAAAAGACAAAAAGAGAACAATTCTTAAATTAGTAATCTGATTATATACCTTAAGCAATTAGAAAAAAAAAAAAAACAAACCAAACCCAACATTAACAGAAGAAAGAAAATAATAAAGATTAGAATATAGATAAATAAGATGGAGAACAGAAAAACAATAGAGAAAATCAGTGAAACTGAGAGTTCTTCAAAGCGTCAGCAAAGTTGATAAACCTTTAGGAAAGTGACTTACACAAAGAGAGTAGACTCAAACGTCTGAAATGAGATAGGAAACTAAGGACTGAAAATAGATAGTGTTGACAGTTGTTCAGCATTGTGAGTGTTAATAATGCCTCTCCATTTCACAGTTAAAAAATGATTAAAATGGCAATTTTTATATGTATTTTATCACAATGAAAATAAAGCTATTAAATACTTATCTATTCTATAATGTGAAAGAAGCGTTTAACCATTATGCTAAATAAAAGGAGTCAGAAAGAAAGTTTCATGTATTGTATGCTTTTATTTTTATGAAAAGTCCAGAATAGACAAATCTATAAAGACAGCAGATAGGGGAAATATGTATACTGGGATTGATTTCTAACACGTGCAGAGTTCCTTTATGGAGTGACGGTAATGTTTTGGGATCTGATAATGGGGGTGTTTCCACAACATTTTGAGTATACTAAAACCCACTAAATTTTAATTTAATTTAATTTTAATTTTAATTTTTTTTGAGACGGAGTCTCGCTCTGTCCCCCAGGCTGGAGTGCAGTGGCCGGATCTCAGCTCACTGCAAGCTCCGCCTCCGCCATTCTCCTGCCTCAGCCTGCCGAGTAGCTGGGACTACAGGCACCCACCACCTCGCTCGGCTGGTTTTTTTGTATTTTTTAGTAGAGACGGGGTTTCACCGAGTTAGGCAGGATGGTCTCCATCTCCTGACCTCGTGATCCGCCCGTCTCGGCCTCCCAAAGTGCTGGGATTACAGGCTTGAGCCACTGCGCCCGGCCTAAATTTTAATTTTAAAATGGTACTTTCTGTTGCATAAATGTAATCTCATTTTAAAATTTTATTTTAAAAAGCTATGCCTTTATGTCTAGGTTAATATCAATCACTTCTAATTTTTATCTTATTGCTTTATTCATTATTCATATTCAATATGGAATAAAGATAAGAAAATAGCTTTCAAAACAATTATTATTAGGAATGAAATAACTCTATAGAGAAAAATCAGTGAATTTTTTTTTTTAATTCTACCTTAGGAAAATGAAAAGCATCATTAGTACATAAATTCCATAATATAGAAAAAAATTATTTACTAAGTGCAGAAATATTAAAATAAAAAGTGGTAACATATAGGAACGGATCTTAGAGACAGAGCACTAAAGACTTTTTACCCCAGCAAATGGCAGCTCAACCTTTAAAGTATTTCAGAAAAAATTATAGATAGGAAAATATTCGGAGGAAAATCACCTGGAAATGTTCTACTTTTTACTTATTTATTTATTTATGAGACAGAGTTTCACTCTTGTTGCCCAGGCTGCAGTGTAGTCGCGCAATCTAGGCTCACTGCAACCTCCACCTCCTGGGTTCAAGCGCTTCTCCTGCCTCAGCCTCCTGAGTAGCTGGGATTACAGGCGCCCACAACCATGTGCAGCTAATTTTTGTATTTTTAGTAGAGACAGGGTATCACCATGTTGGCCAGGCTGGTCTCAAACTCCTGATCTCAGGTGATTGGCCCATGTTGGCCCCCCAAAGTGCTGGGATTACAGACATGTGCCACCACACCCAGCCATGTTCTATTTATATAATGAATCTATTATAGCAGTAATTTTTAAATGCCATAACATTTTCAGTTGCTTTTAAAAAAATTAATCTTCAAAGAGTTATTTTTGAACACCATTTAAACTTAAACATTGCTAGAAGAGTTAGAAGGAAAAAGAAGAAATACTACTCTAGAAAAAATATTTTAAATGCAGTAAAAATAATTTTTACTTATTCTAAATAGATCTCTAATTACCTCGAGGTAATCTTTAAGAAAAAATAGGGCCCGACGCGGTGGCTCACGCTTGTAATCCCAGCAATTTGGGAGGCCGAGGTGCGTGGATCACCTGAGGTCAGGAGTTCGAGATCAGCCTAATTGATATGGTGAAACTCCGTTTCTACTAAAAATACAAAAATTAGCAGGGCTTGGTGGTGTGCATCTGTAGTCCCAACTACATGGGAGGCTGAGACAGGAGAATTGCTTGAAGCCGGAACCACTGCACTCCAGCCTGGGTGACAGAGTAAGACTCTGTCTCGAATTAGAAAAGAAGAAATAACTTCCCTAGTGAGCCATATGTCAGCCACACACCACAGGTATGGTTTAAATTATCTCATAAATGGTGGAAATAAATTACATATGAAAAAATTAGTAAATATATGCCTGATAAATTAGAATTTATCTTGCTTTTATGTTGCTTCTCTACTCTTGTAAAAATAAAACATGGTTTGTGAAAAGAGGGTATAACTCACTAATTTTCATTGTGAGAAAACAAGAAAAGCCTAGATTTCACTCCAAAATTATTATTCTCCTTGTTCTCACCTGTTATGTCATTTCCAAGAGAATGTAGAAAGCAAACTTTTATTTAAAGTTATCCTGTTGAAGCCTACCCATCTTTTATTTTTTGGTTTATTTAACTTTATACATACCTCTATGTGTTCAAAGGTAGAATTATGCTATTTAAAAATGCATAACATAGAACAAAAAACAGAAATAATAATATGTAGCAGTTAAATAGTAAACTCAGATAAAATCAAGGGAAAGGATGGAAAGCAAACCTATTAATCAGACATTTTAAAAGATTTTATCATTAATGTTCATAAATGCATTAGAGATGAACCTCATATTTTGTTATAAAGTTTATAATAGTACATATAAAATTAGAAAAACAATTTGGTATGTTATACACAACATCCATTAAAGGAAAATAAAACAATTGCTTAGGAAAAGTAAAACCACGCTTTATGCAAATAACATAATTTCCTGAGAATCTTAGTAAAGAGGATACTGAGACAAAATAGGACTCCAAAATTTTACAGTAGACGTAAAATTAATACTAATAATATTTAATAGCTATATAGTGCAGACTAAACTCTGGAAACTATTCTAACTACATTATATTTATTTAATTTAATTCTCTCAAAAATACCATGAGGTAGCTACTACTATTATTCCTATTTACAGTTATTCTTATTTACAGGAGACTCAGGGACAAAGGGGTTAAGAAATCAACCAAAGTCATACATAAACTACAAGGAAGAAACAATATTTTAATCTGTCAGCCTGGAGCCCAAACCTAGAGTTCTTGAACAACACAGACTGCAAGGTCAAAAATGATAATAGGAGATAGGTCAAGAAATATGGCAGAATAGAAGGCTCCACCAATTATCCCCCTGGCAAGGGCAACAATTTAACAACTATCTACACAAAAAAGGCTTTCGGAAGAACCAAGTATCAGGTGAGCACTCAGAGTACCTGGTTTGAACTTTATATCACTGAAAAAAGCACTGAAGAAGTAGAGAAAACAGTCTTGATTTGTCAATGCCATCCCTTCCCAATTTTTTGACAATGACCATGCAGCATGGAAAGAGAATCTGTGCACATGGGAAATTAGAGTGCAGCAATTGAGAGACAGTACATCGAACTTAGTGCTGCCCTGTTATAGAAGAAAACAAAACCAGACTGAACTCAGCTGTCACCCACCCATGGAGGGAGTATTTAAACCAGCCCCAGCCAGAGGGGAGTCACCCATCCCAGCAGTCAAAACGGGAGTTCCTGCAAGCCTTGCCACCTCAAGCTAGAGTGCTCCTGGGCCCTAAATAAATTTGAAAGGCAGTTCAGGCTACTACTCCTAGAAGAGTCCTAGTGCTGAAATGGGCCCAGAGTCGGTAAACTGGGGTGGGAAGTGGGGCACGTGACCTACTGAGACACAAGCCAGTGTGGCTAGAGGAGTGCAGGTTTCATCACCCCAATAACAGCAGGCTGAATAGCTCATGGCTTCATGGCTTCAAAAAGACCCCTTTCTTCCTCTTGAGGAGAGGAGAGGAAAGTGTTAACAATGACATTTGTCTAGCATCTTGGATACCAGTTCAGCCACAGTAGGATAAGGCATGGGTCAGAGTTACAAGGATGCTATTTCAGGTCCTAGCGCTCAGATGACATTTCTAGACACACACTGGGCTAGATGGGAACCCCTTGCCTTGAAGGGAAGGAGTCAGTCTTGTCAGGATTTATTACCTTCTATCTGAAGAGCCCTTAGTCCCTGAATAACCAGTGGCAGTACTCAGGTAGTACATAGTAGGCCTCAGACACTCTGAAACTTTCACGCTTCAGGTGGGAATTAGCGTATTCCCAGCTATCATGACTATGAAGAGAGATTCCTTCTGTTTGAGAAAAGAAGAGAGAAAAGTAAAGGAGACTTTGTCTTGCACTTTAGGTACCAGCCCTGCCACAGTGGGTGGGTTCTTGGGGTCCCCAATTTCAGGCTTTGGCACTTGAATGGAATTTCTGGACATGCCCTGGGTGAGAGGGGATTTCACCATACAGAAGGGTAAGTTCCAAGGCTTGTATCACTCACCATGAACTTACAGAAGAGCCCTTGGGCCTTAAGCGAACATTGTTGGGAGCCTGGTAGTACTCCCTGTGTGCCTGTGGTGGAGGTGGCCATTGGGTGAGGTTCTTCTGCCTTTGTAAAGGTGAGAAAAGAATAGAAAAATCTGTCTTGTGATTTCAGTGCCAGCTCAGCTGCAGTACTACAGAACACTATGTCAAATTCTAAGGGTTTTGTTTGTTTGTTTGATTTTAGTCCCTGGTCCAAGACAGTACCTCTGGACCCTTCAGGCCAGGGAAAACTTTCTGCTCTGAAGGGAATGACACAGTCCTGACTGGCTTCACCACCTGTGGACTGCAGAACACCAATGCCTTGAGCAAATATAGGCAGTAGCCAGGACTGGTTACAGCAGGCCATGGGTAAGACCCAGAACTGTGCTGTCTTCATATCTGATGTAGTGCTGCCCTAGTGGCAGTAGCCATAGGGGTGTTTGTGACACTCCACTGCCAGCTCCAGGCAGCTAAG
This sequence comes from Rhinopithecus roxellana, assembly GCF_007565055.1. Lineage (NCBI taxonomy): Eukaryota > Metazoa > Chordata > Mammalia > Primates > Cercopithecidae > Rhinopithecus > Rhinopithecus roxellana. The sequence goes on along the minus strand of NC_044555.1, from coordinate 40,924,147 downwards.
AACACACACAGAGAGACTCCATTTGTTTGAGAGAAAGTAACAGAAAAAGAACAAGAATCTCTGTCTGATAATCCAAAGAATTATTCCGGATCTTGTCTAAGACCATCAACACAGCACCTTTACAAGCCTGCCAGAACCATAGCATTTTCCAGTTTAGAAAGGAACATAACTAACCAGATGAAGCTGAAAAACACAAAATGAAAACTTTACAATGCAATCACAAGTATCAGTAGCAGAATAGAACAAGCAGGGGAAAGAATCTCGGAGCTCGAAAACTATTTGAAATGAGACAGGCATACAAAAATAGAGAAAAACAAATAAAAAGGAATGAATAAAACTTCTGAGAAATATGGAATTATGTAAAGAGATTGAACCTATGACTGACGGGGGTACCTGAAAGAGATGGGGAGAATGGAACCAAGTTAGAAAACATACTTCAGGCTATCATCCAGGAAAACTTCCTCAACCTAGGAAGGTGGGCCAACATTCAAATTCAGAAACTGCAGAGAACACCAGTAAGATACTGAACAGAAAGATCAATGCCAAAACACATAATAATCAGATTATCCAAGGTAAAAATGAAAGAAAAAATGTTAAGGGCAGCCAGAGAGAAAGGTCAGGTCACCTACAAAGGGAAGCCCATCAGACTAACAGTGGACCTCTCAGTGGAAACCCTACAGGCCAGAAGAAACTGGGGGCCAATATTTGACATTATGAAATAAATGAATTTCCAACCCTTATCTGGCCAAACTAAACTTCATAAGCGAATGAGAAATAAGACCCTTTTCAGACAAGCAAATGATGAGGAAATTCATCACAACCAGGCCTACTTTGCAAGAGCTTTTGAAGGAAGTGCTAAATATGGAAAGAAAAAACTATTACCAGCCACTACAAAAACACACTGAAGTATACAGACAAGTTACACTATGAGGCAATCACATAAACAAGTCTGCAACATAACCAGCTAACATTATGATGACAGGATCAAATTCACACCATATCAATACTAACCTTAAATGCAAATGAGCTAAATGCCCTGGTTAAAAAACAGAGTGGCAAGTTGGATTAAGAACTAAGACCTATTTTTATGCTGTCTCTAAGAGACCTATCTCACAAGCAAAGACACGTATAGACTCAAAACAAAGGGATGAACAAAAATCTCTCAAGCAAATGGAAAACAGTAAAAAAAAAGCACGGGTTTCAATCCTAGGTTCTCGTAAAACAGACTTCAAACCAACAAAGATAAAAAAAGACAAATTAAGGGCATTACATAATGGTAAAATGTTCAACAAGAAGAGCAAACTATACTAAATATATATGCACCCAACACAGGAGCACCCAGATTTATAAAGCAAGTTTTTAGAGATCTTCAAAGAGACTTATACCCTCACAAAACAAGAGTGGGAGACTTTAACACCCCATTGACAACATTAGACAGATCATCAAGACAGAAAATTAACAAAGATATTTAGAACCTGAATTCAGCACAGGATTAAATGAACCTGACAGGAATCTACATAACTCTCCACCTCAAAACAACAGAATGTACATTCTTCTCATCACCACATGGCACTTACTCTAAAACTGATCAAATAATCAGAAGTAAAACACTCCTTAAGAAATGTAAAAGAACTGAAATCATAACAAAGAGTCTCTTGGACCACAGCACAATCAAATTCAAGACTAAGAAATCAAGATTAAGAAATTCACTCAAAACCAAACAATTACACGGAAATTGAATAACCTTCTCCTGAATGGCTTTTGGGTAAATAATGAAATTAAAGCAGAAATCAAGAAGTTTCTTGAAACAAATGAGAACAAAGAGACATTGTACCAGAATCTCTGAGACTCAGCTAAAGCAGTGTAACAGGGAAATTTATAGCACAAAAATGTCCACATCAAAAAGCTAGAAAGGTCACAAGTTAATAAACTAATATCACAAGTAAAAGAACTAGATAACTAAGAGCAAATGAACCTTAAGGCTAGCAGAAGACAAAAAAATGACCAAAATTAGAGCTGAACTAAAAGAGATAGAAAACACGAAAAACCTTTAAAAACATCAATGAATCCAGGATCTGGTCTTTTGGAGAAATTAAAAACATAGATAGACTGCTAGCTAGACTCATAGAGAAAGAAAGAGAAAAGAATCAAATAAATGTGATCAAAAACGATAAAAAATGATAAGGGGAACACCACCATTGACACTACAGAATTATAAAAAAAAAAAAATCTAAGAATATTAGGTATGCCTCTATGCACATAAACTGAAAAATACAGAAGAAATGAATAAATTCCAGGACACATGTACCCTCCTAAGATTGAACCAAGAAGAAATTGAATTCCTGGATAAACCAATAATGAGTTCTGAAATTGAGACAGTAATAAGTAGCTTATCAAGAAGAAAAAATCCAGGACCAGATGGATTCACAGCTGAATTCTACCAGAGGTCCAAAAAAGATCGGGTACCATTTCTACTGAAACTATTCCAAAAAATTGAAAATGAGAGACTCCTTCCTAACCTGTTCTATGAGGCCAGGATTATCCTGATATCAAAACCTGGCAAAGATACAACAATAAAAGAAAATTTCGAACAAATAACCTTGATGAACATCGATGCAAAAATCCTCAACAAAATAATGGCAAACCAAATCCAGCAGCACATCCAAAAGCTTATCCACAATAATTAAGTTGGTTTCATCCTCAGGAGACAAGATGGGTTCAACATACGCAAATAAACAAACATGATTCATCAAATTAACAGAACCAAAACCAAAAACCACATGATTGCCTCAATAGATACAAAGAAGACCTTAAATAAAATTCAACATGCCATCATGTTAGAAACTCTCAATAAACTAGGTATTGAAGGCACATACCTCAAAATAATAAGATCCATTTATGACAAACCCACAACAAATATCATACTGAATGGACAAAAGCTGAAAGCATTCCACCGAAAACCATCAAAAGCAAGGATGCCCTCTCTCACCACTCCTATTCAACATAGTATTGGAAGTTCTGACCAGGGCAATCAGGCAAGAGAAATAAATAAATGGTGTTCAAATAGGAAAAGCAGAAGTGAAATTATCTTTGTTTGCAGATGACATAATCCTATATCTAGAAAACCCCATTGTCTCAGTCCCAAAGCTTCTAAAGATAATAAACAAAATCAGCAAAGTCTCAGGATGCAAAATCAATGTGCAAATTTTCTAGCATTCCTATACATCAACAACAGACAAGTTCAGAGCAAAATCATTAATGAACTCCCCATTCACAACTGCTACAAAAAGAATAAAATACCTAGAAATACAGCTTAAAAGGGAAATGGGGGACCTCTTCAAGGAGAACTACAAACCACTGCTCAAAGAAATCAGAGAGGACACAAACAAGTGGAAAAACATTTCATGCTAATGGATAGAAAAAATCAATATAGTGAAAATGGCCATACTGTCCAAAGTAATTTATAGATTCAATGCTATTCCCATTAAGCTACCACTGACATTCTTCACAGAACTAGACAAAAAAAAAAAAAAAAAAAAAAACTATTTTAAAATTCCCATGGAACAAAAGAGAGTGCCAATAGCCAAAGTAATTCTAAACAAAAAGAACAAAACTCGAGGTATCACACTGCCTGGCTTCAAACTATACTACAAGGCTACAATAAGCAAAGCAGAATGGTACTGGTACAAGAACAGATGCACAGACTAATAGAACAGAATAGAGAACTCGGGAATGAGACCACACCCCTACAACTCTCTATTTTTCGACAAACCTGAATAAAAACAAGCAATGGGGACAGGATTCTCTATTTAATAACAATGTTAAAAGAACTTGCTAGCCATATGCAGAAAAATTGAAACTGGGCCCCTTCCTTACACCATATACAAAAATTAACTCAAGATAGATTAAAGACAAATGTAAAACCTAAAACTATAAAAACTCTAGAAGAAAATCTAGGCAATACCATTCAGGGCATAGGCATGGCAAAGATTTTATGACAAAAATGCCAAAAGCAATTGCAACAGAAGCCAAAATTGACAAGTGGGATCTAATTAAACAAAAGACCTTCTGCACAGCAAAAGAAACTATCATCTGAGTGAACAGACAACTGACAGAATGGAAGAAATATTTCACAATTGATCCATCTGACAAAGGTCTATTATCGAGAGTCTACAAGAAGCTTAAGCAAATTTACAAGCAAAAACCAACCCCATTAAAATGTGAGCAAATGCCATGAACAGACACTTTTCAAAAGAAGACATACATGAGGCCAAGAAGAATATGGAAGAAAGGTCAACATCACTGATCATTAAAGAAATGCAAATCAAAACCACAATGGGATATTATCTCATACCAGTCAGAATGGCTATTATTAAAAAGTCAAAAAACAACAGGTGTTGGTGAAGTTGTGGGAAAAAAAGAAATTCTTTTATACTGTTGGTGGAAGTATAAATTTGTTCAACCACTGTGGAAGACTGTGGCAATTCCTCAAAGACCTAGAGGCAAAAATATGATTTGACCAGCAATCCTATTACTTGGTATATACCCAAAGGAATATAAATCATTCTATGATAAAGATACATGCACACATATATTCATTGCAGCACCATTCACAATAGCGAACACATGGAATCAACCTAAATGTTCATCAATGATAGACTGGACAAAGAAAATGTGGTACATATCCATGATGGAACACTATGTAGCCATAAAGAGAAATGTGGTTATGTTCTTTGCAGTGACATGGATGGAGTTGAAAGACATTATTCTCTGTAAACTAATACAGGAACAGAAAACAAAACACTGCATGTTCTTGCTTATAAGTGGGAGCTGAATGAAAAGAACATGTGGACACATAGTGGGGAACAACACACACTGGGGTCTGTCAGGGTTGGGTAGAGGGAGGGAGAGCATAAGGAAGAATAGCTTATGGATGCTAGGTTTAATACCTATGTGATGGAATGATTGGTCCAGCAAACGACCATGGCATATGTTTACCTATGTAACAAACCTGCACATTATGTGCATGTACCTCTGAACTTAAAATAAAAGTTGAAGAAAAACAAGGCCATTCAGGAATACATTACCTCATCAAATGAAACAAATAAAGCAAAAGGACCAATCCTGGAGAAACAAAGATATATGACTTTTCAAACAGGTAATTCAAAATAGTTCGGTTGAGGAAAGACAAGGAAATTCAAAATAACAGAGAGTAGGTATTCAAAATTCTATCAGGTGCATTTAACAAAAGAATGAAAGAAATGAAAAAAGCAGAAATTCTTGAACTGAAAAATGCAATCGACATACTAAAGAATGCACCAGAGTCGTTTAATGTGCAGAATTGATCATGCAGGAAAAAAAGTGAGCCTGAAGAAAGCTATTAGAAAATTCATAGTTGGAGGACACAAAAGAAAAAATAATAAAAATATGAAGCATGCCAACAGAATCTAGGAAAATAGCACTAAAGATGCAAATCTAAGAGTTTTTGGTCTGAAAGAGGAGGTAGAAGAGATAGGAGTAGAAAGATTTTTCCAAAGGGATAATAACAGAGAACTTCCCAAACCTAGGCAAATATATCAATATCCAAATACAAGTAAATTATAGAACATAGAAATGATTTACCAAAAAAATATATACTGTGCCAAGGCATTTACAAATGAAACTCCGATAGTCAAAAATAAAGAATCCTAAAAGCAACTAGAAAAAAGAAATGAAAAACATACAGTGATGCTCCAATATGTCTGGCAGCAGACTTTTCACTGGAAACCTTACAGACCAGGAGAGAGTGGCATGATGTATTTAAAGTGCTGAAGGAAAAAAAAAGTTTACATTAGAATAGTATATCTGGCAAAAATACACTTCAAACATGAATGAGAAGTAAAGACTTTCCCAGCAAATGAAAGCTGAGGGATTTTATCAGCACTACATCTGTCCTACAAGAAATGCTAAAGAAAGTACTTCAACTAGAAAGAAAGGGGAGTTAACAATCAGCAAGTTCAAGAAACAAATGTTCTTGAAACAAATGATAATGAAAGTATAACATACCCAAACTTATGGAATAAAGTGAAAGCAGTATTGAGGGAAGTTTATAGCTCCGTGTGCGTACACTATGAAAGAAGAACTTCAAATAAACAACCTAACAATGCATCTTAAAGAATTAGAAAATTTAAAAAAGAAAAAGAAAAAAGAATTAGAAAATTGAGAGCAAACTATACCCAACAAGATATCATCTCAACGTGAAAAACTCACTGGTCTTAGTAAGCACACAGAAAAACACAGAATATTATAACACTGTAACTGTGTAATGTAAATTAATCATATCTTAGAGTGGAAAGACTAAACAATGAACCAATCAAAAATAAAAACTACAACAACTTTCCAAGACATAGACAATACAGTAAGACATAAATAAAAACAAAAAAGAGTTAAAAAGTCAGGGGATAAATTTAAGATCCAGAGTTTTTACTTTTTGCTTGTTCATTTGTTTATACAAGCAGTGTTAAGATGTTATCAGCAGGCAATGAGTTATAAAATAGTATGTAAAAGCCTCAGAGAAGATCACAAAAGACCATAAAACAAATAACAAAATGGCAGGATTAAGTACTTACTAATCAACAGCAACATTAAATATAAATTGACTAAGCTCTTCAATCATTAGACATAGAGAGGCATAATGAATTAAATAACAAGACCCAACAATTTATTGCTGACAAGAAGCACATTTCATCTATAAAGACACATACAGATTAAAAACAAAGGTATAGAAAGAGATATTCCATTCCAAGGAAAACCAAAATAGAGCAGGAGTAGCTCTACTTTATCAGAAAAAGTAGATTCCAAGACACATTATAGGAAGACACTAAGAAGGTTACTATGCAATGATAAAGGGGACAATTTAGCAAGGACGTATAATAATTTTAAATATATACGCACCTAACATTGAAGCAACTAGATATACAAAACAAATATTGTTAGAGCTAAAGAGAGTGATAAACCAAATGCAATAATAGCTTAAAACTTCAACACTCCACTTTCAGCTTTGGAAAGATCTTCCAGACAGAAAATCAACAAAGATCTTCCAGACAGAAAATCAACTAAGAAATGTCAGACTTAATCTGCACTATAAAACAAATAGATATTTATATAACATTTTAACCAATGACTGCAGAATATGCTCTTTTTTTTTTTTTTTTTTTTTTTGGCTCAGCATACGGATGATTCTCAAGAAGAGACCACTTGTGAGGTCACAAAACAAGTATTAAAAGATTAAAAAAGATCAAATATCTTCTTTCACCACAATGTGATGAAACTAAAAATCAGTAAAAAGAGGACTTTCAAAACTATACAAATACATGGAAATTAAACAATATGCTCCTGAATGAACAGTGAGTCAATAAATAAGGAGGAAACTGAAACTTTTCTTGAAACAAATGATAATGGCAGTATAACATACCCAAACCTATGGGATAAAGTGAAAGCCGTTTTGAGAGAAATGTATAGCTCTAAGTGACTACACTACAAACGAAGAACTTCAAATAAACAACCCAACAAAACATGTTAAAGAACTAGAAAAGTGAGAACAAACCATACCCAAAAATTAATAGAAGAAAAAAATAATAAAGATCATAGAAAAAATAAAACTGAAATGAAGAAAACAATAGAAAAGAGTCAGTGAAACTTATTTTTCTAAAAAAAGTGAAACAAGATTAGCAAACTTTAGAGAGACTAAGAAAAGCAGAGAGTATCCAAATAAATAAAATCGGAGATAAAACAGAGACATTATAACTGATACCACTGAAATTTAAAGGATCATTAGTGGTTACTATGTGCAACTACACACCAACAAATTGGCAAATCTAGAAGAAATGGACAAATTCCTAGACACATACAATCTACCAAGATTGAACCATGAAGAAATTCAAAACCTGACCAGATCAATAACAAGTAACAAGATCAAAGCCATAATAAAAAAGCTTCCAGCAAGGAGATGCCCAGGAAGCAATGGCTTCACTAATGAATTCTACCAAACATTTAAAGAACAAATTATATCAATCCTACTCAAACTATTCCAAAAAAAAAAATAGAGGAAGGGGGGATACTTTCAGACATATTCTACAGGGCCATTATTATATTGATACTAAAACCATACAAAGACACATCAAAAAAAGAAAACTATAGTCCAATATCATTGAGGAATACTGATGCGAAAATAGCCAAATACTAGCAAACCAAATTTAACAACATGTTAAAAAGGTCATTCATCATAACCAACTGGGATTTAACCCAGGGATGCAAGGATGGTTCAACATATGCAGATCAATAAATGTGGAACATCATATCCACAGAATGAAGGACAAAATCCATACAATCATTTCAATTGATATTAAAAAGACATTTGATACTATTCTATATCTTTTTATAATAGAAACTCTCCAAAATTGGCCATAGAAGGAGCATGCCTCAATACAATGAAAGCCATATACAAAAGAATCACAGCTACTACTATCATACTAGATAGGGAAAATCTGAAAGCCTTTTCTCTAAGATCTGGAACACAATACGCATGCCCACTGTCACCACTGCTCTTTAACATTGTACTGGAAATCCTATCTAGGGCAATCAGACATGATAAATAAATAAATGGCATCCACATTGGAATGAAGGGTGTCAAATTTTCATTGTTTGCAAAGGATATAATCTTATCTTTGGAGAAACCTAATAGCTCCACCAAAACTGATGAGAAGTGATAAATGCATTCAGTAAAGTTGCAGGATAAAAAAATAGTAGAATTTCTATATGCCAACAGCAAACAATAAAAAAGGAAATCAAGCAGGTAATCCCATTAGTAATAACTACAAATAAAATAAAATACCTAGGAATAAATTTAATCAAATAAGTGAAAGATCTGTACAATGAAGACTGTAACACATTGATGCTGGCAATTAAAAAGGACCACCAAAATGAAAAGTTATTCCATGTTCATGGACTAGAAGAACCAATATTGTTAAAATGTTCATACCACCCAAAGCAATATACAGATTCAATGCAATCTCTATAAAAATATCAATGATATTCTTCACAGGAAAAGAAAAAAAATCCTCAAATTTATACAGAAACACAAAAGACACAGAAGAACAAAAACTATCCTAAGCAAAAGAACAAAACTGAAAGAATTACGTTACCTGACTTCAAATTATACTACAGAGGCATAGCAACCAAAAAAGCATAGTAATTACATAAAAACAGACATATAGACCAATGGAACATAGAGAACCCAGAAACAAATCCATACACCTACAGTGAACTCACTTTTGCCAAAGGTGCCAAGAACAAACACTGGGGAAAGACAATCTCTTCTATAAATAGTGCTGGGAAAACTGGATATCCATAGCCTAAGAAAAAACCTAGACCCCTATCTCTTGCCATATACAAAAATCAAATCCAAATGAATTAAAGACCTAAATCTAAGCCTTCAAACTGTGAAACTACTAAAAGAAAACTTTGAAGAAACTCTCCAAGCCATTTGAGTGGGCAAAGACTTCTTGAGCAATGTGTCACAGACACAGACAACCAAAGGAAAAATGGAAAAATGGGATCCCCTCAAGTTAAAAAGCTTCTTCACAGCAAAGAATACAATCATCAAAACAAAGAGACAACACACAGAATGGGAGAAAATATTTGTAAGCTGCCCATCTGACAAGGATTAATGACCAGAATACATAAGGAGCTCAAACAATTCTATAGAAAAAATATTATGCTAATGCAATAAAAAATAGTTAAAAGATCTGAAGAGACATTTCTTAAGATATACAAATGGCCAATAGACATATGAAAAGGTCCTCAACATCACTGATCATCAGAGAAATATGAATCAAAACTACAATGAGATACGATATCATCCCAGTTAAAATAGCTTATATTCAAAAGGGAGGCAATCACATGCTGGAGAGGATGTGGATACAAGGGAGCCCTCATACATATACTGTTGGTGGGAATATCATTTAGTACAATCACTATGGAAAAGTTGGAGTTTCATCAAAAAACTAAATATACAGGTACCGTATTATCCAGCAATCCCACTGTTGGCTACATACAAAAAAGGAAGGAAATTAGTATATCAAATAGATATCTGCACTCACATGTTTATTGCAGCACTATTCACAATAGTTAAGATTTAGAAGCAACCTAAATGTCTATCAACAAAAAAATGCATGACGTGGTTTGCGTTTGTGTCTTCACAAAATCTCATGTCAAATTGCAATTTGCATGGTGGAGGTGGGGTCTGGTGGGAGGTGATTGAATCACGTGGGCAATTTTCTCATGAATGGTTTAGTACCATCCCATTGGTACTGTCCTTGTCAAAGTGAGTGAGCTATCACAAAATCTGGTCATTTAAAAGTGTGTGGCACCTCCCCTCTCACCCTCTTGCTCCTGCGCCTGCCATGTGAGATGACTGCTCCCCCTTTACTATCTGCCATGACTGGAAGCCTCCTGAGGTTTCTCCAAAAGCCAAAGCCACTATCCTTCCCATACAGCCTACAGAATTGTGGACCTATTAAACCTCTTTTATTTGTAAATTACCCAGTCTCACATTTCTATATAGCAATGTGAGAATGAACTAATACAATGGGTAAGGGAAATGTGGTACATTTACACAATGGTGTACTATTCAGCCATAAAAAATAATGAGCTCCTGTCATTTGCAACCACATGGATCGAACTTGAGGACATTAAGTGAAATAAGCCAGGCACAGAAAGACAAACATTGTGTGTTCTCACTTATTTCTGGGAACTAAAAATCAAAATGATATAACTCATGGAGTTAGTGAGTAGAAGGATGTTTACCAGAGGCTGAGAAGAGTAGTTCGGGGGTTGGGGGAAGGGGAATAATTAATGTGTACAAAATACAGTTTGAAATAATAAGTAAGATCTAGTATTTGCTAGCACAACAGGGTGACTATAGTAAAAAATAATTTGATTGTATACTTTAGAATAGGTAATAGAGTATAATTGGATTCTGTGAAATATCAAGGCTAAGTCCTTGAGGTGACGGATACCCTTTTTCCCTGATGTGATTGTCACACATTGCATGACAATATCAAAATATTTCATGTTACCCATAAATATATACACCTACTATGCAATCACAAAAATTACAAATTAAGCAATGATAATAACAGTTACTCAGTGCTTACTATGAATGCCAGGCATCCCCTCAACAGAACACTATGAGCTCAGAATTATTGTTCTTTTATAGATGAGGAACCTGAGACTGTACTTCAGAGAGATTAAATAGCTTGTCAAAGTCATAAAGCAAGGAAGTGGCTGAGTCAAGGTTCAAAGGGAGTTCATGCTCTCATGTGCCATACTATGCTGTTTCTTATGTATATCATATGAATACATGATAGAATATAACTGTGTGCATTCGTAATAGAAAAAATGACATGTCAAAATTAGAGTTGGTGTAACTGTGTCTGCATTCTAAGAAAAGTGGCGTATTTCACCTTGGAAAGGAAATATATTTCTATAAATTTTTTCTGTTTGGGGAGAAAGAAATGGATGTTTTAAGCTTCCTCTCACTGGTTAGCTGCACAATAATGACTATTTCCATACGCAAAGTTGATTTCAAAGCTAAATAAAATGTGGAGAGTTAAATTGCTCAGCAAAATAAAAGTGAGAATTGTGTTTCCAAAGACAGAAAGGATAGGAAAGACTGGTAAGGGAAGATTTTACTGTCGAAAATGACCAAGGGACCCCTCAGATGACTCGAATGTTCTGTCAACCTGATTTATCGTAAGAATGACACTTTCAGGGGCTATGTTTCAAGGCCAGTTTGACTCTAAGCCAAATAAAGTCAGTAGGGACAGGCTGATGAACTGAATAATTTTTGGAGCTCTCTAGATGGATATGCAGCTCTTAGCTCATGTGAACAGAGTTTTAGACAGTTCTTTACTTATATTTATAATCACAAAATTGATCTGTAAGCGTAACACTTATGTAACCATATGCACACACACTCACACACGCGCACACACACACACAAATTGGCACAAAATCCAACTGCATATATTATGGCTTGTCAGAGTTAGCCAAGGGATGAGGAAAAGAGGTTCAGAATATATTTGTTGTGCCTTAGACAGGCAGGATTTAAATCAAAATATTTCTTTAGTCTTTTTCATAGCTAACCTATTTGTGCAAGAACCATATGCTATTTTTATTGCTTTCTGTGCCCATTCCAATGCTACTTAATCCAGGCTTACTTTAAATAGCTCTTGCTATAGAATCAATACATGACATTTAATTATTTTAACAAATTTATTTTCCCTGGTACGTAGTTTGCTGCAAGTAGATAAAGACAGGATTCGTTTTCCTTAAGGCTGATTGGAACTTTCTCATACTGCTTGGTCAGGATGTGGAGAAAGGAAATGGTTAATGCCACTCCACCACAGGAAATATGTTGCTAAAATGTTCAAAAATTTTTGTTATTTTTAACATTTTTTGGTGGTGATTTATTTCCCCCTTCACACGTTCAGATACCACATCTGGTTTGCAATTTACATCTCAGTACAAAATTGTTTTGATCAATTTTCCATCTGTTATTGGCAACTTATTCTAATCACACACAGAAAAATAATAGAGGTTGTCCGGAGCCATGAGGCCCGGAATTAGCCGACCTCTGTTGCTTGATCTCCGCAAAGCGGAGACAAGAGGGCGCATTCCCGGGTTCTTTATTTATAAACCCTTCCCGCGCGCGCCCAAAGTTTCTCCCGCGCGCGCCTAAGTTTCTCCCGCGCGCGCCTAAGTTTCTCCCGCGCGCGCCAAAACTGTTCCCGCGCGCCAACCTTTCCCGCGCGCGCGCAAACATTTTCCCGCCCAGGAAGATATGCAGCCCAGGGCGCAGGTGCGATCCCGCGCCCGGGAAAAGTACAAACCCACGGCGCATGCGCGATTGTAATTTGAGAAGATCCGGCCCCTATCACCGCCCTGGCCCAACCTCTTCCCCTGCCAGCCTATATAAGGCATGACCCTACACTCAATAAACGAGACTTGATCAGGCTGTTTGTCTTGTCTCCATTTCTTGTGTTTTCTTGTCTCCTCCATTCCCACTCCCCCTTCCAGGGCCCGTTCGACTGTCCTGCAGGTCGGGACACCTGGCGCCCGAACAGGGACCTGGACACGGGGGAAAAAGTGAGGAAGAAGGCACTAAAGTCGGCCGAAAGTGAAAGTGGAAAGAAATTCCTCCGGACGTCGCGGGAGCCTGCCGCGTTGGAACCAGAGGTGAGTAATAGTGTCTGATTATGGGACAAGAATTAAGCCAGCATCAAATTTATGTAGGGCAATTAAAAGAGGCTTTAAAAACACGAGGAGTAAAGGTTAAAAGTAATGATTTGTTTAAGTTTTTTGATTTTGTAAAAGAAACCTGCCCTTGGTTTCCACAAGAAGGGACCATTGACGTAAAGAGGTGGCGTAGAGTGGGAGACTGTTTTCAAGATTACTATAGTACTTTTGGACCAGAAAAGGTTCCGGTGACAGCTTTTTCTTATTGGAATCTAATCAGAGATATAATAGATAAAAAGGAAAAAGAAAAAGATCCTGAGGTAATGGCAGTGGTTACTCAGACTGAGGAAATATTAAGAGGCAGCTCCCAAACCGACCTCGAAAAACCCATACCTAATAAAGAAATAGACCTTATATCTCTACAAAGTGACGAGGAAGAGGCTGGGGTCCCCTCAATGACAAATATAGAAACATCAAATAAGGAAAAGTTAAAAAAATACCCAGTTTTACCTACAACTAATGAAAGCAAAAGTAAAAATAACCTTAACTGTTCAGAAGTAAACTGGGATAATTTAGAGGAAGGGGCAGCAAAATATTATAATTCTGACTGGCCACAAACTCTTACTTATCCCCCTCCCTATAATAAGGCTTCTGCCCCCGCAGTTATGGCAGTAATAGACCCAAAAGAGGAGCTTAGAGAAAAAATTGCACAGCTTGAAGAGCAAATAAAGCTCGAAGAACTACATCAGTCTTTAATCACTAGATTGCAGAAATTAAGGACAGGAAGTGAGAGCGTTCAATACCCTAAAGGAATAGAGAAACCCTCTCACCCTCAGAGACCCGGACAGCATGTCCCAAAAGGAAGGTCGCTTGGTAGTAGGGATAGGGAGGATTCCTCTCCTCGAGATGTTTTTCCAGTAACGGAAACTACAGATACGCAGGGTCGAGCCTGGAGACACCACAATGGGTTTGAATTTACTGTAATAAAAGAACTAAAAACTGCTGTCTCGCAATACGGAGCTACTGCCCCGTACACCCTGGCCATAGTCGAATCTGTGGCCGAAAATTGGCTCACTCCCATAGATTGGAATACCTTAGTTAGAGCAGTTCTTTCCGGAGGCGACCATCTGATTTGGAAGTCAGAATTTTATGAAAATTGTAGAGATACGGCCAAGAGAAACCAACAAGCCGGAAATGGTTGGGATTTTGATATGCTAACTGGCTCGGGTAATTACACAGAAACCGATGCTCAGATGCAGTATGATCCTGGACTGTTTTCTCAAATCCAGGCAGCGGCTACCAAAGCCTGGAGAAAACTTCCTGTTAAGGGGGATCCAGGAGCCTCGCTCACGGGGGTCAAACAAGGACCTGATGAGCCTTTTGCAGACTTTGTACATAGACTTTTAACCACAGCCAGCAGAATATTTGGAAATGCCGAGGCAGGGGTGGATTATGTAAAACAGCTAGCTTACGAAAACGCTAACCCGGCTTGTCAGGCAGCAATCAGACCTTATAGAAAGAAAACAGACTTAACAGGTTACATCCGCCTCTGTTCAGACATAGGGCCCTCATATCAACAGGGTTTGGCTATGGCTGCTGCCTTTAGTGGACAAACCGTAAAAGACTTCCTCGCCAGTAAAAATAAGAATAGCAAGGGGTGCTTCAAGTGTGGAAAATTGGGACACTTCGCTAGGGATTGTAAGGGAGAGCTAGCTAAGACCTTAGAGGCAAAAGCTCCAGGCCTCTGCCCTAGGTGTAAAAGAGGAAAACATTGGTCCAATGAATGTAAATCTAAAATTGACAATCAAGGAAATCCCCTAACACCTCAACAGGGAAACGGATTGAGGGGCCGGCCCCAGGCCCCGAAACAAGCTTATGGGGCGGTCAGTTTTGTACCAACCAACAACAATCCGTTTCACAGCTTAGTAGAGCAACCCCAGGAAGCGCAGGATTGGACCTCTGTTCCACCTCCCACACAGTATTAACCCCTGAAATGGGACCTCAGGCCCTAAGTACGGGTATATATGGGCCCCTACCCTCAAACATGTTTGGATTAATCCTGGGAAGAAGCAGCGTCATCATGAAAGGCCTACAGGTCTTTCCAGGAATAGTGGATAGTGATTATATAGGAGAAATCAAAATCATGGCCAAGGCTATTGACAACATCATTATCATTCCTCAAGGGGATAGAATAGCGCAGTTACTCCTGTTACCATTGCTAAAAACAGTTAATAAAGTCCAATCGCCCCTAAGGGGAAAGGGAGGATTCGGATCCTCAGACATCTACTGGGTACAGCCCATTACTAATCAAAAACCCTCTCTCACCTTGTGGCTAGACGGAAAGTTATTTACAGGACTGATAGACACAGGGGCCGATGTAACAATTATTAAAGAGCAAGATTGGCCCTCCAGTTGGCCCACTTCAGAGACCTTAACAAATTTACGAGGAATCGGGCAAAGTAATAACCCTAGACAAAGTTCCAAATATCTCACCTGGAGAGATCAAGAAAGTAATTCCGGTCTCATTAAGCCATTTGTTATCCCTGATTTGCCTGTTAACCTTTGGGGTAGAGATCTTCTCTCCCAAATGAGGGTCATGATGGGTAGCCCAAATGATATAGTCACTGCACAAATGTTGGCTCAGGGCTACCACCCTGGAAAAGGGTTAGGAAAAAGAGAAGATGGCATTTTACAGCCAATCCCAGCCATAGGAAAATTGGATAAAATGAGGCTTGGAAATTTTTAACCGTGGCCATTGACATGCCTGCACCCCAAAAATTTGCTGATCCAATCACTTGGAAGTCAGATGAACCCGTTTGGGTTGATCAATGGCCACTAACCAATGAGAAGCTTGCCGCTGCCCAACAGTTAGTGCAGGAACAATTAGAGGCAGGACACATCACAGAAAGCAACTCTCCTTGGAACACCCCCATATTCGTCGTAAAAAAGAAATCTGGAAATTGGAGACTCTTACAAGATCTAAGAGCAGTAAATGCTACTATGGTCCTTATGGGCGCCTTACAGCCAGGGCTACCCTCTCCGGTAGCAATCCCTCAAGGATATTTTAAAATTATCATAGACCTTAAAGATTGCTTTTTTACAATTCCCCTTCATCCTACTGACCAAAAACGATTCGCCTTTAGCTTACCATCTGTAAATTTCAAAGAACCAATGAAACGATACCAATGGAAAGTGTTACCTCAAGGTATGGCCAACAGTCCCACCTTGTGTCAAAAATATGTGGCTACGGCCATACACTCAGTTAGAGAGACATGGAAACAAATGTATATTATACACTATATGGATGACATTCTTATAGCAGGAAAAATGGGAGAACAAGTTTTACAGTGTTTTGCTCAACTCAAGCAAGAACTAACCACGGCGGGTTTACAAATAGCTCCAGAAAAAATACAACTACAAGACCCTTATACATATTTAGGTTTTCAAATAAATGGACCTAAAATTACAAATCAAAAGGCCGTTATCCGTAAAGATAAGTTACAAACCCTCAATGATTTCCAAAAGCTCCTTGGAGACATAAATTGGCTTCGGCCCTACTTAAAACTCACCACAGGAGACTTAAAACCCTTATTCGACACCCTGAGAGGTGACCCCAGCCCTAAGTCCCTTAGGTCGTTATCAAAAGAAGCTCTTTTATCACTTAATAAAGTAGAGGCGGCCATTGCTGAGCAATTTGTTACTAACATAGACTATTCACAGCCATTAACCCTTTTAATATTTAACACAACACTAACACCTACTGGTTTATTCTGGCAAAATAACCCTATTATGTGGGTCCACTTGCCTTCATCTCCCAAAAAGGTATTACTCCCCTATTATGATGCCATAGCAGATTTAATTATTCTAGGGAGAGACAATAGCAAAAAATATTTTGGAATTGAACCCTCTATGATCATACAACCTTATTCTAAGCCACAAATCCATTGGTTGATGCAAAATACTGAAACGTGGCCGATTGCTTGCGCCTCTTATGCTGGCAACTTAGATAACCATTATCCACCAAACAGGCTTATTCAATTTTGTAAGCTGCATGCTTTTGTCTTCCCTCATGTTACCAGTAAAACACCTTTAGACAATGCCTTATTAGTATTCACTGATGGGTCATCCACAGGAACTGCTGCATACACCTTTGCAGACACCATTGTTAAATTCAAAACCAGCCATACTTCAGCTCAGCTAGTAGAATTGCAGGCCCTAATCGCAGTACTGTCAGCCTTCCCTAATCAGGCCCTTAATATTTATACTGACAGTGCATATTTAGCTCACTCAATATCTTTACTTGAGACCGTAGCACAAATCAAACATGTCTCAGACACAGCCAAGTTATTTTTACAGTGCCAACAATTAATACATGACAGATCAACACCTTTCTTTCTTGGACATATTAGAGCTCATTCAGGATTACCAGGACCTCTATCCCAGGGCAATCAACTGGCTGATATGGCAACCAAGACGGTAGCCATAGCTACAAATACAAACCTAGCCCAAGCACAGGCTATTCATGCCTTACACCATCTTAATGCTCAAACTTTGAGACTGATGTTTAAAATAACTAGAGAACAAGCAAGACAAATAGTTAAACAATGTCAGACCTGTATAACATACCTGCCAGTCCCTCACTTAGGAATTAACCCAAGAGGACTAGTTCCCAACATGATTTGGCAAATGGATGTCACTCATTATTCAGAATTCGGTAACTTAAAATACATCCATGTATGTATAGATACATTTAGTGGATTTATACTGGCCACCCTACAAACAGGCGAAGCTACCAAACATGTCATAGCTCATTTACTACACTGTTTTTCCATAGTTGGAAAGCCTAAACAACTAAAAACAGACAATGGTCCTGGTTATACATCCAAAGCCTTTCAAGACTTTTGTCTTAAATTACAAATAAAACACATTACTGGAATTCCCTATAACCCTCAAGGACAAGGAATAGTTGAAAGAGCACACCTATCCTTAAAAACCACCATTGACAAAATAAAAAAGGGAGAATGGTACCCTACTAAGGGCACCCCTAGAAATATCCTTAATCACACACTTTTTATTTTAAATTTTTTAAATTTGGACAACCTGAACAGATCAGCAGCCGATCGATTTTGGCATTCCGAGTCCAGAAAACAATTTGCCACGGTTAAATGGAAAGACCCCTTAGACAACACATGGCATGGTCCAGACCCAGTGTTAATCTGGGGAAGAGGCTCAGTTTGTGTTTTTTCTCAAACTCATGATGCAGCCAGATGGCTACCAGAGCGACTGGTAAGACAGGTACCTAATAATAACCAATCCAGGGAGTGATTTTCTCCCTGAGAGTACTCTTTTCCTCTATTGCAGAGATGAACTTCAACTACAAGCCCCTCTGGACCATGGTGCTGATTTGCCAAGCACTCCAGGTATATGCCGGCTTTGGTAATCCCCATGAGGCCCGTAAATATATACGACAACGATACGGTAAGCCCTGTGATTGTTTGGGGGGATATGTGACCTCCCTTCCAAATACGTACATCTCAGCTGTGTCCTGCTCCGCTTACACAGCATACCTGTCTAGTGACTCTCTTAAGTGGAGGTGTGTGTCAACCCCAAGAATATTTAGTGGAGGGGATACCACAACCTGCCCTTGTGACACATTTGAGACTGCTATGCATAGTTCCTGCTACACTACTTATTTAGAATGTACCTCTGGCGGTAAAACATACTATACTGCTATCCTAACAAGATCTAGAACCCCTACTATAGGGGCCAATAGTGTCCCTACAGTTGTAGGAAGTACCAATAACCTTATATCAGCTGGCTGTACTGGAACTGTAGGACAGCCTGTCTGCTGGAATATTCACCCCCCTCTTCATACCTCTGACGGAGGAGGACCACAAGACAAGGTCCGAGAAATTAGGGTATACAAAAAACTTGAAGAGTTGCAAAGGTCCCTGTACCCGGAAATTCACTACCACCCCTTGGCCTTGCCCAAAGCCCGAGGGAAAGAGAAAATTGATGCCCAGACCTTTGCCCTCCTCACGGCTACTCATAACCTGCTTAACAATTCCAACTCTAGTCTGGCTGATGACTGCTGGCTGTGTCTGCAATCAGGAGATCCCGTTCCTCTTGCCATACCCAGTAATAACTTAAATTATACATCCAATACCCCTTGCACCATAATTCCTCCCCTTAAAGTACAGCCTTTAGAATTTCCTAGTTCCTCTTGCATCTACTCCCCTCCCCTTAATAACACTTACGACCTCGATGTAGGATTCAATCAATTCAATAATTGTTCCACCATAGTAAATATTTTCCAATCGCTGTGTGCCCCAAACAGCTCGGTTTTTATATGTGGCAATAATAGGGCTTATACCTATTTACCTACTAACTGGACAGGACGCTGTGTCTTAGCCACACTTTTACCTGACATAGACATTATCCCTGGAGATGAACCTGTACCTATCCCAGCTATAGATCACTTTTTAGGAAGAAACAAAAGGGCAATACAATTTATCCCCTTACTTGCAGGATTAGGCATAACTACTGCCGTAGCAACTGGGGCTACAGGCCTAGGGGTTTCTGTTACTCAATACACCAAATTGTCTCGCCAACTGATCTCAGATATGCAGGCCATTTCGAGTACTATACAAGATTTACAAGATCAGGTAGATTCTCTGGCAGAAGTAGTGCTCCAAAATAGAAGAGGCCTAGATTTACTAACTGCAGAACAGGGAGGCATCTGCTTGGCTTTACAGGAGAAGTGCTGTTTTTATGCCAACAAATCCGGGATCGTCAGGGACAAAATCAGGCGTCTACAAGAAGACCTAGAAAAACGACGAAAGGAAATAACCGATAACCCGTTTTGGACTGGGTTCCATGGACTCCTTCCCTATCTTATGCCATTCCTGGGCCCCCTGCTTTGCCTATTGCTTTTACTCTCTGTAGGACCTTTGGTTTTCAATAAGCTCATGACATTCATTAAGCAACAAGTCGAGGCTATCCAAGCGAAGCCTATACAGGTCCATTATCATCGCCTAGAACAAGAAGATCCCGGTGGTTCATACTCACACCCATTATGACCACCTTCCCTATGCGCTGAACTGGACAGCCAATGACGGGTAAGAGAGTATCATCTCTCACTAACCTAAGACAGGAGGGCCGTCATAAGCTACTGCCTAATCCCATGACGGGTACCAGTGATGAGATGCATTACTCCAACCTAAGACAGGCGCAGTTCCCGAGGGACAATCTTCTAGCCATAATTATATATAAAAAAGGGGGACCTGTCCGGAGCCATGAGGCCCGGAATTAGCCGACCTCTGTTGCTTGATCTCCGCAAAGCGGAGACAAGAGGGCGCATTCCCGGGTTCTTTATTTATAAACCCTTCCCGCGCGCGCCCAAAGTTTCTCCCGCGCGCGCCTAAGTTTCTCCCGCGCGCGCCTAAGTTTCTCCCGCGCGCGCCAAAACTGTTCCCGCGCGCCAACCTTTCCCGCGCGCGCCAACCTTTCCCGCGCGCGCGCAAACATTTTCCCGCCCAGGAAGATATGCAGCCCAGGGCGCAGGTGCGATCCCGCGCCCGGGAAAAGTACAAACCCACGGCGCATGCGCGATTGTAATTTGAGAAGATCCGGCCCCTATCACCGCCCTGGCCCAACCTCTTCCCCTGCCAGCCTATATAAGGCATGACCCTACACTCAATAAACGAGACTTGATCAGGCTGTTTGTCTTGTCTCCATTTCTTGTGTTTTCTTGTCTCCTCCATTCCCACTCCCCCTTCCAGGGCCCGTTCGACTGTCCTGCAGGTCGGGACAAGAGGTTATGGAGGGTTAATTATCAGCTTTCCCCAAAGTGTTACACTCTAGATTTTGTCATTGGCTTTATTTAATAAGCACTCTGCTTTTTTGTTAGCTGTAGCAATACTAACTTGTCCTTTCTGGGTCAGGCTCCTCTAAACTCCGAGCTCTTGACCCATACATCAGTTCTTTCTCTTCATCCAACCTTATCTGCAACCTTCTCAAGTTGATATTTTTTTAAAGGCACGAAATAGGAAAAGCACAATTCAAAAACCGCTGGAAGTGACTACCTCTTAACCACCTGTTTTCATTATCATGTTCACCTCAGTGCCCCTTTTGAACAGGAGTGTAGCTCCTTTACACTAAATTCTTAATGACAATATTTACTATGCATGCCCAGCGAATGTGGGCTTTATAAAATAAATCCTCTGCTCTCAGCTGGCCTCAAAGGGCATCCTTTTGATATGTAAAAGAATTAACATATCTTTTACATATCAGTTTGAACTGATGTGGGAATGCTGTGCTTAGGCAAAACTTTTATACTTAGCTCTTGATTATTTAAAAGTGTTACAGAAATCAACGAGGCATTTTTTTTTTTTTTTTTTTTTGCACATAGATCAGTATTGCTTACAAAAAAGCACACACTCCATATGAATAGAAATCAATCTTGGTCATTTTGTAAGTATCACCATTTTAATTGAAAGCTAATCCATAATAATATTTTATACTTAGTGGTTTATTGTATAACTGGCCTTAGAAATGATATTTGGGGATAGTAAAGGTTTGGCTTTATTCATTCATTTCAATTATGCCTTGCTATCTCTGCATTACCTTAGTACATATATTAAAAATATAAGTGAAATAAGCAAATACATAGAATGAATGAATTTGTCCAATTATCACACATCTTTTTTGTCTTTATTGCTCTTCTTCCTTTTCATGATAACTTTCTACAGGTGTCCCAGGATTTTATAGTTACTACCTGCTCTCCCCAAACTCTCCTTCTGCTTTCATATACTTATCGTTACAGAGATGAAAGTGAGCTTAAAACTTATTCATTCTAATTATTTGCATTCTTACTGAATAAAATACAGAAATAAAAAGATGAATCTAGTACAAAACTTTCAGTCTCCATACAATAATTTGATGAAGCAGACCACGCCTGACATTTGTAGGATGTGGTCAAGGGTAAAATTAAAAGCCTACAAACAATATATTTAAATATTTATAAGTTGAAAAGCAAACAAAATAGAAAGATATAAAAGGCTTAAAAGAACAAATATAAGAATGAACTCAGGCTTTTTGACAGAAACTACAAAAGCCAGAAGACAATAGCCCATCTTTTTTTTTTTTCTTTTTCTGGATAAAGAAGTTTGAATTTTTAAAAAATTAATACTATTCTTTAAGTTCTAGGGTACATATGTACAATGTGCAGGTTTGTTACATATGTATATATGTGTCATGTTGGAGTGCCGCACCCATTAACTCATTATTTACATTAGGTATTTCTCCTAATGCTATCCCCCCCATCTCCCCACCCCACAACAGGCCCCAGTGCATGATGCTCCCCACCCTGTATCCAAGTGTTCTCATTGTTCAATTCCCACCTATGAGTGAGAACAAGCAGTGTTTGGTTTTCTGTCCTTGCAATAGTTTGCTCAGAATGATGGTTTCCAGCTTCATCCATGTCCCTACAAAGGGCATGAACTCATCCGTTTTTATGGCTGCATAGTATTCCATGGTGTATATGTGTCACATTTTCTTAGTTCAGTCTATCATTGATGGACATTTGAGTTGGTTCCAAGTCTTTGTTGACAATAGCCCATCTTTAAAGAAATGAAAGAAAAACAATTACTAACCTAAAATTTGATAGCCAGTGAAAATGGTTCCAAATATGAAACCAGATCTAAAACTCCTTCAGAAAATAAAAACTAAGACAATTTATTCACCCACAACCTCAGAAGGTCACCTTATTTCTAAGTAATGTCATTGTATATGTAATTAGTTAAGGGTCTCAACCTGATAACATACTGGATTTAGGGTGGTCCCTATATTCAATTAGTGGTATTCTTATAAGAATTGAAGAGGACACAGAGAAACAAGGAGAAGAAGACAATGTAAGATGGAGGCAGAGAATGAAATGATGAATCTACAAGGCAAGAAATGACACGATTACTGTCAATCACCAGAAACTCAGAGAGAGTAGTGAGACAGTTTCTCCCCTCAGAGCTTCCTGAAGGAAGTATTTCTGAGGTCACCTTGATTTTATATTTGTCTGCAATTTGTCTATTTCATCTAAGTTATTCAATTTGCTTGCATACATTGTTGTTTACAGTATTCAAATACAATTCTTTTTATTTCTTCAAGGCTGGCAATAATGTCCCTTTTGGGATTTATGTTTTCAGTAACTTGAGTCTACTCTTACCGTCTTTGTCAATATAGGAAAAACTCTTATCAATTGTATTAATCTTTTCAAAGATCAAACTTTTGATTTTATTATTTTGTTTACTGTTTTCCTATTCTTAATTTAATTATTTCTTCCCTTCTGCTTTATTTAGGCATAGTTTACTCTTTTTTCAGTGTTTTAATGTGGAAAGTTAGCTTGTTGATTTGAAATCGTTCTTCCTTTTTAACTAAGGGCATTTACAGATATACATTTCCCTCTGAGAACTGCTTTCCTTGCATTCCATAAATTTTAGCATATTTTGTCTTCATTTTCATTCATCTCAAAGTATATTACAATACCTTCCCCTTTGTTTTTTAACATTGTTTGTTTCATAGTATATTATTTAATTCCATTAAACTTTGTGAATTTTCCAAACTTATTCTGTTATTAATTTCTAATTCTACTCCATTGCGAAGGGAGAATGTTCTTTGTATGTTAGTACCTTAACATTAATTGAAGCTTATTTTATGGTCTAACATATAGTCTATCTTAAAGAGTGTTCTATATGCACTTAGGAAGAATATATATTCTGCAAGTTGCTGGATGAAGTGTTTTTATGCCTATTAGAGCTAGTTGATTTATAATTTTGTTCAGATTTTCCATCTCTTTATTGATCTGCTGCTGCCAGGACAAAGAATAGGAGAAAACCTCTCCAAGTCATTTTATAAGGCCAGCATTACTTTGACACCAAAACTACACTAAAATAACACAAGAAAAGATATCTATAATCGAATATGCTTCATGAAAAAGGCTAAAAGTCTTTAACATAACTATAGCCAATTAAATTCAGCAATATAGGAAAAGGATACACATCATAGCCAAGTGAAAGTTATCACCCAAATTTAACATCAATTAAACATTTGGAAATCATTTTGATTCATTATATCGTGAACACATGATAGTTCTATATTCATGTCTCTGTCTCTCTCTTTTTCCCTGTCTGTTATAGAATAAACGTTTTGGTCCTCTCAAAATTTGTATGTTAAAAAAGCAATCTCTGAACTAAGAAGTAGGCTCATACTAGATGTGGAATCTTTTGGCATTTTGATCTTGGACTTCCAAGACTCCAGAACTGTGAGAAATATATTTCTGTTTTTGTAAGTTGCCCAAGCTGTGGTATTCTGTTATAGCAGCCTGAATGAACCAAGACATCAACTTATTTAAAAAATAAAATAATAATCTCAATAGATACAGAAAAAGCAGTTGACACAATTAAACACCATTTCATGATAAAAACTCAACAATCTTATCAGGAACTTCCTATATTTGATGATAGGATTCCACAAAACACTTAACATCATATTTATTGGCAAAATAACAAATGCTTTCCTGCTGAGAATGGATATGAGGCAGGGTTGTTTATGTGCACCATTATATTCAATACCATACTGGCGGTATTAGCCTATACAATGATTAAAAAAAAAATGTAAAGGAAGAAACAAAACTGTCTTTATAGTTAGACAATATTATCAAGTATGTAGAAAATTAAATGTTCAAAAGTTACTTAACCTATTAAGTTTAATAATTTCACAGGGAACAATGTCAATATTCATATTTAATAGTACATTTATATGTTATGAACATTAAAAAATTCAAATAAAAATATCACATAAATTGTATTAACATGAAATACCTAGAGAAATGGGACATTTGTGCAACATTTACATGCTGAAAACTAAAAAGAAAATATTGATGAAAGAAATTTTTTTACAAAATGAAATTTCTCCATTGGTTCATGAAAGATTCATTTTATAGTATACAATTGCATAGGTACTACAAATAAATGAATAAATGAATAAATTTGGGAATTGAAAACCTCTTAGGGACAGAATTTTAATACAGAAGGGACAGATGAATGACTTGCAGATAAAAAAAGCAATCCCAATCCCCTTCTAGCCATTTAAACTTGAATAAGTTTAGGAAATATTCTACAAGAGAGTTTTAAAATGGGAGCTGATAATTACAGATTATGTAAGTGAAAGTATGTTACTGAGGTTATCTACTCTATTTCACAGTTATTGGTTAGAAAGTAGGAAAGTACAGATAAAATCAAATAAGGTTTGTCTTTTCAAGTATGGACTAAGAACAATTCACATATCTGTGTGTTTATACTCATAGTGGGTCATGGTGAGTAAGATAGTAACAGAAATAATAATGTTTGCTACAGTTCATGAACAATAAGGATCCTGATGCTCTCTGGTTTAGGCTTATCCAATAAGCTATCACCAGTCAATCCATTCGGAAAAATCAAGTTGTGGACATTCTTCTGTAGAAATAATAGTAGGAATTAATAATATTTCTACCATAGACAGTTGTAGTCAAGTACTTACCCATGGTTAAATCATTATAACCAAGCAGAGAGTAGAGGAGTCAAAGGAAATGAAAAAAAAATGTGAGAAAAGAACAAGAGCCTTTTGTAGGGAACACAGAATTTTGACTAGAGATTACACAAAACCAAAACCTGATTTAAAAATATACATGAAGCCTCCTTATGAAGACAAAGGATACAAATGATTTTTCCCACGAGTGCCATTTTCTGATTCTGATATCCTTATGTGGCTCTGGCCACAGAATATGGGGAATAATTCTAAAATAAATACTAGATCTAATTTTTGTCTAAGATATCAGCAATCTTGAAAATCAAATATGAAGTGTATTGCTACCACAGTTAATGGAAAATATTGCTAATATGGACAACCTACTTGGAAACCGTCTGAAACAGCACATCTCTGTATTATACACAAACTTCTTGCCTTTGAAAAGGGATAATGGAAAAACTTATGGTAAATAATCACTTTAATTGCTATGACCAAGGTTGTCCCATAGAAACCAGAAGGAATTACATATTTACACAAGTGTAATGGAAGAAACACTTCTCAGTAAGTGAATTTCTCACTATCTAGGGAAATGCTCTGACATTTGTCAACTACATGGCACGTTCAAGTTATAGAGAATGAAAATGTTCCTTTTCCCACATCCAGGGAGTTTATTCACTGACAGTAATAACCGCTACATGCTGATAATACTAACCATTTCATTTAGGTTTCTATGTCTCTAAATAATCAGTATAAGCAGCATGTAGCATTACTTGCACATGTCTAATACTCAACTAAGTGATTTTCTCTCATATTTTTAGTTTGGGTGGGGACACTGACTCTACACTGGTATTTTCTTTGAGGTTGGTATGTGGATTAAATATGTGCAGATTTCCTCTCAATATGTAACCAAAGTATGATACACTGAAGGAAAAAAGTAACTCATTTGCCACTGCTAGAACTTGTATCTCCACTGATAGATAGAAGTTTTGATAGTTAAGTGTGATAACAGGAGCTACAAGAATGAGATTGAGTCTTGTTCTAGAATTTGAAAAAGGCTGTTAAGTTAAAAAAAAAAAAAAAAGGTCACTGGTTGAAAAATTTTTCTTATCTAATTATGGAAAAAGGTTATATAATGTTTTCATTTAAAGTGGAAAAAAATAGAATAGCAGATTCATCAGTATAATTTATTCCTAATGGGAGAACTCATAGAAAAATCTGTCTTTTCATCCTTGAGCCTAGAGAGGCACCTTCTGGGAAATGATCTCGCTTTTCAAAGAACCACAAAAGTTCCATGGAGGTTTGAATGCCAGTAGTTTCCTGATACTGGAACCCTCAGAATTTTAGGAAATTAATGGTTAGAAGTTGGAACAACCTTTAATTTTAAAGCTGTCAGGAGTTTTTGGATTTATCTTTGGATACTGTTCTTTATTTTGAGGAAAAGGATTTAAAAATCATATTTTATTTCTTTAAATAAAAAAATACAGAATTCAATCCTCAAATTGAAGGAATGAGTTCCACATTTCTGTCAACACCAGAGCAAAGTCATGGGTTCTTCCCCAAGATATGTAACAGGGCTTTAGATTTTGAGGCCAGAAGTTAGTGCTGAAGTGATTCTCAGACTGTAAGATTAGTAGGAATTCACAAAAGTTTTTGGTTGGAACACCAGGCTTTTCATTGAGATGTAGAAAAATGTTTGAGTAACTATCCAAAATCTGAAGGACAGTATGACATAAAGTGACAGCTCACGAAAAACTTACTATGTGTGGTCTCTGTGTGTGTGTGTGTATCTTCTTGAGGGTTATACATATAGAAATATAAATTGAAAAAGAATGCCTTATTGTCACAGACATATTGGAGATACTATGCTATTGCTAAGCTCAGTAATTGTCTCAGTTCTTCGTACAAGCTTTCCCTTCCAGTCGATCCAATTAATACTTCAGTACCTGAACACATGAGAGCCAGTCATGGAGCTTTCAGAGTTAAATGCAAGCAAGTGAAACTGTGACGTTAAATTGGTGACTGTGAAAGATCTGCTCTAATAATTCCATATGTATGAAATTGAGATTGTACATTTTATCAACAAAATGCACTTGAAGTCTCATGATCAGTAATTTTTCTAAGCAGATGGTTCATAACATATGGGGCTTCTGGTTTGCTTAGAGCAGTGGTTCTGAATCTCAGCTGCATATTATAATTACCTGGGGAGTTGAAAAAAATACTGGAATCTTGCCTCATCCTCGGACAAATTAAATCAAGATCTCTCAAGAAGACGTGTGGGGCTTATACTTAATCTTCTCACTTGATTCCTATGTACAGTCATGGCGAAGGGCCACTATCATCGAATATAAAGGAAGCCTCCGGAAGAAAAAGTAAAGTTACTGCTATAGAAGTGATTAAGCATTCATCTGCTGATCTGATAAATATTGTTATAATAGTGTACACTGACAATAGTTAATATTGTTGAGATATAACTATAATCAAGTTCTATGATACAAAGTTTGAAAATATTATATCTTGAAATCCTCATATAAAGCTAACAGTTTGGGTTCTATTATGTTATTCTTTTTACAAAAGAAACAACTAAGGTAAAGAGCATAAGTTACTGCTTTTCCAAAACTTCTTAACTAGTAATTATGAGCTATGGAATTAGGTTTCAGAATCCTCCAATTCTGCTAATCCCCAGAAGTGTACACTATACCTTCATGTCAGGTTTAACATTTATGTAGCAGAGCAAATATATATTCAATGGGATTTAGTATACCAGCAGTACTAATTTGAGGTCACTTTTGTTTAGGATTGCATAATCTAAGATTGGTATTCCAAGCCTTTTCAAGTCATTTAGAGGTTGACACAAAAAATACAACAAATTCAGGGTATTATGTTACTGTGTGTAGCAGAGAAAAACAGTTATATTGTAAGCTCACCAAATTTTAATTTAACAAAACTAAATGTTAATGAATATGTAATAATTTACTTTCTTATAGTTGCGTTTATCTGCAAATACCCAGATAAACTTTGTCCACATGGAATAATCTTTCATATCACTTAATACTATTTAGAATTTAAATATATTTTCCAAGACAGCTGATGGTAATAGAAATATCACATTGCTACTACCTTTATCTAAGAACAAAGCAATGGGCCAAAGAGAGGATGCAATATTATGTTAGACATATACCTGTGACATTTTTTGCTATCTAAAATTCATTGTTAGGGATCAAAGCCAGTTAGGAATAGATAATGTAGATTTTAACTTCTCTGCCCTAATACATGTATTACACGTTTTATAGGAATTGTTTTTTTAATAAAACTAAAAAGGAAATTCAATAGATATTTCACTAATTTTTAAACTATGTATAAATAGCAAAACTGGAAAATCCATTAACATTTGAAATTCTGGATCCTGATCTAAGAAACTGTTAATGCAAACAATATGTGTAGGGCAGTAATCTAAGCTCAAATGCTTTTATAAGCTAAATATGTAGTGCAAATATGGATTATGTATAAGAATATAAATTGCAACTGACACTTAATGGCATTAGTAGGGCTAGTGGGAACCCTGGGGAGGACATGCAGTTCCAGCAAATGCTTTATTTGTGAATACAGCCAAATCTAATTTTGAGAAAAAAAATTGAAAGTTAACTTTTTTTCTAATGTTTTAAACATAATAACAGTGAATGTACATGTGAATGATAATGTGAACAAACACTATTTTGATCAAAATCACTCCCCTATTCTCCTAAACATATCTCTGCATCAGTGAAGCCAGAATGATTATACACACACACATACACACACACACTCTCACACACACACGTCTGCTTATGAAAACTCATGACTAATGCTGCACATTTTTCCAACCCTACCTTTAGTGACATTACATTGGTAGCTTTAGATTAACCATGGTGAAAGTATTTACACCATGGAAATAAGCAAATGATACAACTCTTCTTGTTTTTTTTTTTTTTTAGTTCTTATTCTTTATTTTCCAGAGACATGATTTACAATACAACAGTGCTGTAGATTGGGTTTGGATTAGGGAGTACCAATTTGTGGCACCTGCTATAAACTATGAGATCAACATGTTCCCAATTTATCAGTGATGATGCGTTAGTAAGAAACATTTGGATTACAAGTAACAACATCTAACTCATATTGTTATACATAAAACAAGAAATTCATCAATAAAACACTGATATAGCTCATAGAATTGAGGCAATTTAGGTAGCCGGTTATGTTGGTAGAGTGAAGTGTGGTATGACCTCAATCTGCTCTAGGATAACATTATTCATACATTAATGGTCTCAGAGAGTAAAGAGTAAAGAAAACATTTTTCTCACTTTTGTATTATATAAAGTATAAACTAAGAATCTGATTGGTCCATGTTCAGTTTCATCATAGCCCTTTAGATTAACCAGTAAACCAAGAAAATGAAGTTTTGTGATCAGATAGATAGGAAACTATGGTAAGAAATATCTGGATTACATGGAAACTAAGCAATGAACTATTATTTGCATTCTTATTAGAATATGGTTGGAGTGATCAAAGGTTATTTTATAATTAAAAAAAAAACAGCTTCCTCTACAAAAAAAAATATTTGGAAGAGGAAAGTAGATGATAAACAGGAACAATACAACAAGGCAAAAATATTTTACAAATAGGCATTCTTTTCAGGAAGAAAATGGTATAAGTAATCCAATCATACCTAGCATATTTTTTTACTACTCATGGTATATAGGTGGGAGCATGGAGGAAGTGAACCAGAGAAAGATTTTACTGTATAACTATGTTACACACAAAAATGTTTTTTCTTTGTATTTGTCAGGGCTCTCCAGAGAAATAGAACTGTTAGAATGTGTGCGTGTGTGCGTGTGTCTGGAGAGAGAGGAGGGAGATTTACTATAAGGAATTGTCTCACATGGTTATGGGGGCTGAGAAGTCCCAAGACCTGCAGTTGGCCCGCTAGAGACCCAGGAGAGCTGATGATGTAAGTTCCAATCTGAGAACCAGCAGGCTCAAGATCAAAGAAGAGTTGATGCTTCAGTTTGAGTCTACAGAAACAAAAGACCGATTTCCCAGTTCAAACGGCAAGGCAGGAGGAGTTGCCCTTTACCCTTGGAGAGTCAGCCTTTTAGCTCTATTCATGACTTCAACTGATTAGATGAGGACCTCTCATAGTAGGGTTGCAATCTGCTTTACTTAATCTACCAACTCAGAGGTCATCTTATTCAAAAACATACTCACAGACACCCAGAATAATGTTTAATTAAATATCAGGGTACTCCATGAGTAGTCAAGTTGACACATAAAATTAGCCATCACAATCCTTTTGCTAACCATACGCCCCTCGCCCCATGTGTTTTGGCCAAAGGTAATGTCTATATATCTACTAGGGAATATTACTAGGGAATGCAATAAATATGTATTTTTAAGAATTGGAGTTCTGTTGCTTAAAATTTAAAAGTTTACATGAAACATATATACTGAAGTTTATCTCTTTGGTTTGGAGAATCACCTTGGCTCACTAGCAAAACTAAAAATGGAGTTTATTGCAAAAAAAAAAAAAAATACACTAGGCAACATAATTTCACCAAGTGCTATTAAATTATAAAACCTGAAATACAAAGCAAAATATATCTCAATTAAAATGATTTCTTCTATGAAAAATACATAATAAACATAAACATTTGTAAATGTCAACAAAAGAGATTTCCACTTTGATTAATCTCTCTTCTGATCAGTATATCCCACATCATTTAGTAAATGAGGATTAGAAACAAACAAGAAAATAAATGAAAGCAGGTGAAGTTAGTAGGGCTGATATTCAGGTAATTATTTCTCCTCACATTTTAAAATAAATTTAACAAGAGAGGTCAACTATGTAAATAAATATAATATATATATATTTTTTTTCATCATAAAATACATTATAATTACAGGACCAAAATATTGCTAAATCTATGTGTTACATTTTGCTTGTGTGCACATAAGCAATGTGAAATGAAGAGTTGAACAATCCAAAGTTTGTTCAGGTTGTGTAGATATACTGTTTAACAATGTTTAAGAGTAAGGCACTCACATGTTTCTTTCATACAAAGTTTTTGTTTGTTTGTTTGGTCCCAATTACCTTATAGTATTACTTCAATTATCTGATTTTCTTTGACTGTGAAGGCATAGCTTTAATGTATTTTATACCAGATCACATCTATGGTTTTTAAAGACTCACTATCAGGTTTAATATGCTTAGTTTACCATGCTTAGATTCTGCAAATTTTATTTGCCGCGAATAGCAACTTTTACATCTCTCCTACATCAGCCATGCATCAGGATAAACAACATGGCATAAAAGAGCAGAAGGCACAGTTAAGATGGAATCATTATGCAAATAGGTTATGGCATGCTTTATATGAGAACAGCTTCCCTAAAGAGGCCTAATGGGATGACTGACCTATAAAGCATTTAATTTGTTGTTAGCATTTCATTTAATTGTCCTGTAGTTCCTGCAGGAATAAAACTTTTAATTGTAAAAAACTTCTAAATGACTCAATAGCTCTTTTCTTTTCCTGTAACTAACAAGTTCCCACACTGTAGAACACAAAAATATATACTATCATTTCATAGATGTTTCTCTAGGATGGTTTTTGATCTCTGAGATAGTAAATGGATCTAGACTAAACAGATCATTTCTTAACTCATAAGAAGTAGCTTTAGGAAATTATTGCCTTATGAATATGCGCACAGTTCTATCCTATGTTCACAAAACCGAGAATGAGAATGTAAAGAGGATATTAGTGTTCATTAAAATATAATATTTTTTACTTTATTACAGAAAGCTGTCCATAGTAGGAAATCCATATTCTGACATTTGATGATGAATAAGATGGTAAATATTTCACAAGCTAACAATATTAAGATATGTTTGACTCTCAATAAAAGTGATTTTAAAGGTATGAAACTTATCTCCACACACTTCATCTATACATATTTGATTATTTAAATTGTCCTAAAAACTATTTTGGCAGGTAACTCAGTGGTTCTCGAATTTACCTGCACTCTGGAGTCACACAGATAGCTTCAAAAAATACTTATATATGTGTGACACTTCGAAAGAGGAAGGTCTGGAATGTGGTCTGGACTTTGGAATTTTTGAAAGATGTTCAGCTAGTTTAAATGTGCAGACACATTTAGGAAAATCTGATGTAAACAGAAGTAATTACTCAAAGCCAGGTTCACTGTTACAGTTTCAAAATTAGAGAAATAAGCAGAAATGATATAGTTGACAATTGATTAAGAGCACCTATTAGGCATAGCTACTATTTTTAGATATTAATGGGAAACACATACATGTACATACACACACTTCTGAATAACATTTTGTAAACAGAGAAATAACCTCCTTAATTTATTTTACCATATGAATATAGTAGACTAGTGTGTTCAATGACAGAAATAAACTCCTCAAGAATACTTTGCTGCTTCCAAAGCTACGTGCAGCTTACTCTATTCTAGAATAAAATATGGTATTTAAAACATAGCCACATTAAGAAGTGGTGGTTTATAAGCAAGAATAATTAAAAACTATAAAACACAAACTAAAAGGATGAATTTTTTTGTTGTTGTTCATAGTGGCTTCAGATGTTGATATATGCCAATAGTTCATGTGCCCTCGTGGACGCTGAACAAGCACCCAAACCTGGACAGTTTTGGAAGACTGTAGTAACCAGAAGATTTTTAGTATATTAGTAATAAATTTCTAACTACCTCGCTGCAAATGTACTTCAAACCTTCGACTGACTTTGGCGAGCAGATATAGTGGCAAGTTGCTAACATGAGCTATAGGGTAATTATATAAAATATTTTATTAGAAAAAGCCTAGAAACCATCAATGTGTCAAGATATACAAGGACTAATAATCACATATGGAAATTATAAATTAATTCAGTTTAGGCAGGAAAATCCCTCAGAGGCCTAGCTGCCTGGAATATTATTAGTTACTGGGGCACATTTAAGGTGAACAACTGCAATGGTTTGCCTGGGACTGGTGTTTACTAAGATAATTTTCAGTGTTAAATCTGGAACAGTTTTGGGCAAAGAGAAACTGTCAGCCTAAAACATTTCATCTTCTGACATTTTTCCAAAAACTTAATTACTGTTTCAAAGTACATATTCTTTTTTAAATAATTTTTAAATTGTAAAATAGTTTAGATCCACAGAGAAAATGCAAGGATAGTACAGAGAAGGAAAATATACCTTATACCTGACATTCTGTTTCCCATATTACTAGCATTTTACCTGGGGAACCAGAAGCAGGGTAAGACAAATCTAAACTGTTATAATTGACAAATTGTTAGAGGCTAATTGTTTAAAACTCTGATAATCAGAAAATCCACAAGGACCACATGTGAGGGGAAGAGAGAGAACATCATACACAGAAGGTCATTCTTTCCTGAGTATTACCTCCTTGAGTCCTACCAGATTCTTAAAGGGATTATTGAAGAAAAATCCCCTCTTGATTTCAGTAGGAGGTGGGGAAAAGAAGCCATTTTGAAATGGACCCAGTGCATTTAATTTATCTTTAAAGGCCATTTCTGAAAATAAACTATTTTACCGGACCCTAACCTACTGGGATTTATCAGAGCATAATTGAACTAGGGAAAGGAAAATACCTAACTCTGACCCACTCTAGCCTTCCACATGGGGGCAGAGAAAAACCCACATGTGTGTCCCTCTAGCCTTCGGGTTCCTTCCCTAAGGATGGGAAGGGGAACCTGAGAAGCACTAGTAAGGGACACAGACCAGGGACAAAGTCTCACTAAAAAGCCTACACCTAATCATACGATTTTAGAACACTTTTCTTTCCCACATTCCTTGCTATAACATAACTAAAAGCCTATTTACTGGAGTTTTTTGTTTGTTCATTTGTTTACTTGTTTTTCCCAGTACATCGTGTCTGCTGTCAACAATAATCTATAAGGCATAGTCAAACGAACAAATCACAATTTGAAGAGAGACCAAACATCACAGCTGTATTAGTCCATTCTCACATTGCTATGAAGAAATACGCGAGACTGGGTAATTTATAAAGAGGTTTAATTGACTCACAGTTCTGTATGGCTGGGGAGGCCTCAGGAAGCGCACAGTCATGGCAGAAGGCACCTCTTCACAGGGCAGGAGAGAGTGAGTGCCGAGTGAAGAAGGAAGCCCCTTTTAAAACCATCAGATCTCAAAGTGCTGGGAGGCCGAGACGGGCGGATCACGAGGTCAGGAGATCGAGACCATCCTGGCTAACACGGTGAAACCCCATCTCTACTAAAAAAAAAAAAAAAAAAAAAACACAAAAAACTAGCTGGGAGAGGTGGCGGGCGCCTGTAGTCCCAGCTACTCGGGAGGCTGAGGCAGGAGAATGGCGTAAACCCGGAAGGCGGAGCTTGCAGTGAGCTGAGATCAGGCCACTGCACTCCAACCTGGGCGACAGAGCGAGACTCCGTCTAAAAAAAAAACAAAACCATCAGATCTCATGAGAACCCACTCATTATAATGAGAACAGCATGGGGAAAACTTCCCCCATCATTCAATTATCTCTACTTGGTCCTGCCCTTGACATGAGGAAATTATTACAATTCAAGGTGAGATTTGTGTGGGGAGACAGAGCGAAATCATATCAACAGCAACTCAGATATAGCAAGAATGTCAGAGTTATCACTGGGAATTTAAATTCAATTTAAAATTCAATTTCAATTCCAAATTTAAACTAGGACCCTTCATGTGAAAGGTTCTAATGAAAAAGTAGATCAGTAAGAACAGATGAGTAACATAAGCATAGAGACGGGAATTCTAAAAAAGAATAAAAAACAAATGGCAGAAATAAAAAAAAAAAAACACAACATTAATGCATGATTCCTTTAAAAGCTCATTAGCAGAATTGGCATGACTGAGAAAAGAATTAGAAAACTTGCTGATATGTCAGTAAAAACTTTCAAAGCTGAAAAGAAAAGGAAAAAAGACTAAAAAATAACAGAATATCCAGAACTGTAGAACAATTACAAAAAGTGTACCATATGGAATAGAAACACCAGAAGAAGAGAGAACGGGATAAATATTTGAAGCAATAATAACTGAGAAGTCTCTAAAATTGATGTCAGATATAAAACCACAAATTCAGGAGGCTCAGACAACACTAAGCAACACAAGAAATCTACACTGAGGCATATTATACCTAAACTCAAAAAAATAAAAGACAAATATAAAATCTTGAAACAAGCCAGATTTGGGGGCAATAACTTGCCTATAGAGGAACAAGGATAAGAAATTACATCAGAATAAGAAAGGATAAGAATTACATCAGAATTCTCCTTAGCAACCATGTAAAGAAGTAGAGAAGGTAGTGAAATATTTAAAGTGTTGAGAGAAAAAAATCCACCAATCTAGAACACCATGTCCTGAAAAATTATCATTCAACAGTGAAGAAGAAATAAAGATGCTCTCAAACAAATAAAAATTGAAGAAATTTGCTGCCGTTTGACTTGTGTACAAGAAATGTTATAAGAAGTTATTCAGGAAAAAAGAAAATGATATAGATTAGAAATTCATATCTACATAAAGAAAAAAGACCATTACAGAAGGTAAATGAAGGAATAATAAAAGTCTTATTTTTAAATGTAATAGATAACAGTTTGCTTAATAATAGCAACAACATATTTAATGTTTATAGTTTGTGGATAAGTAAAATATATGATGGCAATGATATAAAGAACAAAAGGAAGGAAATACTGAGGTACATCTTACCCAAAATACTTCGGAAATACGTAGTTATATGGTCACTGAACTTCCCTTGAAGTGGTAGAGTGTTATTTGAAAATGAATTAATTGCAATTGTATCTTTCACACTCTAGATCACTTGCTAAGTAAAATTGGAAGTATAATTAATATGCTAAGAAAGGAGAGAAAATGGATATATGTAAAATGCTCAATTAAAACCAAATAAAGTAAAAATTAAAGAAAAAGAAACAGCGAAAGACAAAAAAAAGAGAAAGAACAAGAGCAACAAATAGAATAATTAACAAATATGGTAGATATACATACAACCATATTTATAAAGTTTTTAAACAATTAAAGCACAGTGATTGCCAAAGTAGACCAACAAACAGTACCCAACTATATGTTGTCTACAAGAAATTCACTTTAAACATAAAGACACATACAGATTAAATGTATGGAGAAAGAATTATTCTGCTAACACTAATCAAAAGATAGCTGGCCCCCTTTACCACTGCTTTTGAACACCAGCTGGAAGAAGTGGAAGTAAAAATTTTAAAAATTTACCATTTACATTCGAATTTCTTAAAATGAAATACTTGGGTAAAACCTAGCAAGGTATGTACAAAATCTGTATGAGGAGAACTAAAAAGTTTGGATGAAATATATTAATAATAAAATGGAGGGCTATTACATATTCATAGATAAAAAGACTCAACAATGTCAAAATGTTAGTTCTTATCTATAGATTCTATAGATTCAATGCAATTTAATTTACAGATTCAATACAATCCCAACCAAATGTAAACAAATTATGTTGCAGGTATCAGCAAATTGAAATTAACTGGAAAAGACCTAGAATTGTCATGTCAATATTGAAGAAGAACAAAATTAGAGGACTAACACTACTTGACTTTAAGACATATTATAAAGCTACAGTAATCAAGATAGCATGTATGGGTGAAGGAATAGACAGACATACCGATGGAAGAGAGTAGAGAACCCAGAAATAGATCTACATAAATATTTAAATTGACCTTGGACAAAGGAGCAAAGGCAATACAATAGAGAAAATATTTTTTAAAACAAATTATGTGGAACCAAATTGACATCCATATGCAAAAAAATCTATCTAGACACAATTAACTTCTAAAAAATTAACTGAAAAATGAATCATAGTCTTACATGTAAAGTGCAAAACTATAAAACTCCTAGAACATAACACACACACACAAATCTAAGTGACCCTGGTTATAGCAATGATTTTTTAGATGCAGTTCAAAAGGCATGGCCCATGAAAGAAATAGTTGATAAAGTGTGTTTTCTTAAAAGTAAAACCTCTGGTCTGTGAAAGACAATATCAAGAGTATGAGAAGACAAGCTAATAGGAGAAAATATTTTCAAAAGATATAGCTGATAAAAAACTGCAAAATACACAAAGAACACTTAAAATTAAATCGTAATAAATTAAAGATCTTGATTAAAAATGGGTAAAAGGCGGCCGGGCGCAGTGGCTCATGCCTGTAATCCCAGCACTTTGGGAGGCCAAGGCAGGCAGATCATGAGGTCAGGAGATCGAGACCATCCTGGCTAACACAGTGAAACCCCGTCTTTACTAAAAATACAGAAAATTAGCCGGGCACGGTGGCGGTCACCTGTAGTCCCAGCTACTCGGGAGGCTGAGGCAGGACAATGGCGTGAACCCGGGAGGTGGAGCTTGCAGTGAGCCGAGATCGCACCACTGCACTCCAGCCTGGGTGACAGAGTGAGATTCCATCTCAAAAATAAATAAATAAATAAAATATAATAATAATAATAAATAAATAATAAAAATAAAAATAAAAATGGGTAAAAGGCCTGAACAAATACCTCACAAAAACAATGAGATGGTAAATAAGCATATGAAATGGTGATCAACATCATATGTCATTAGGGAACTGCAAATTATTACCATAATGAGATACTACCACATAGTTACTACAATACCCAAAATTCAAAGTAATAATAACTGCAAATGTTGATGAGGATGTGAATAAAAAGAAACTATCATGTATTACTAGTGTAATATGGTACAACCACCTCAGAACACATTTTGGTAGTTTCTTACAAAACTAAAGAAACATACTCTTACCACACTATGTGGCACTCTTGTTTCTTATTATTTACCCAAATGAATTGAAATTTCATGTTCATGAAAAAACCTGCACAGCAATATTTATAGCAGCTTCACTCATAAGTGCTAACACTTGGAAATGACCAGGATGTCTTTCAATAGGTGACTGGATAAGTAAACTCTTATTCAGATAATAAAATATTATTCAGTGCTAAAAAGAAATAAGCTACAAAGCCATAAGAAAACAGAGAGGAAACTTAAATATATATTACTAAGTGAAACAAGACAATCTGAAAAGCCTCCTTATCTTATTTTTCTCAACTATAGGACATTTATTCTGGAAATGCCAAAACCATGGAGACAGTCAAAAGTTGCTGGGAAGAGGGAAAGAATAGACAGGGCACAGAGATTTTTCAGGACACTGAAAATATGTATGATACAACAGTTCTGAATACGTCATCACACATTTGTTAAAACCCATAGAATGTACAAAACCAAGTGTGAACACTAAAGTAAACTACAGACTTTGGGAGATAATGATGTGCCAAGGTGTATCATGGTAGTATGGGATGTCAGTTGTAGGTGAGGTTGTACATGTTTTTAGACTAAGAGTATATGGAAGCATACTGTACTTTAACAAAATTTTGCTTTGAACCTAACACTGCTCTAAAAATAGTTTATCAGTTAAAAAAAAAAATAAACAAAGGTGGAGGAGCTATGTCCTATAGACACAGCAGATTTCAGAGCAAGGAAATGTATCAGGGACAAATGGGGGCATTACATAATAATGCAAGGGTAAATTCTTCAAAAAGACATAACAGGCCTCAATGGAAATGTGCCCAACAACACGTTGAAATACACTGCACAAAAACAAACAGAAATGCACAGAGAAATAGACAAATCCACTCTTACACTTAAATACTTCACTGCTTCTCTCAATAATTGACAGATCCAGCAGGCAGAGAATCACTTAGTAAGAACATATTTAAACTTCAACAGAACCAGCGATAAACTGACAATACCTGGCTTTGAGACAAACTATGAAGCTATAATAATCAAGATAATGTGGTATCAGTGAAAGAATAGACCAATGGAAAACAATGGAGAACCCAGAAATAGACCTACATACATATAATTCAGAATGGATCATGCACTCAAATGTAAAACAAAATTATAAAACTCCTAGAAGATAACATGCATGTCCACGTGTTTTGGACATCCATGACGTCCTTTCTCTCTACCCTTCCTTTACCGTGTATTTTTCATTAAGTGAATATTTTCAAATGTAGCATTTTAACTTTAATGATATGTTCACTGTATTTTTTTGAATAATTTTCTTATTGGTCACTCTAGGGCTTATCATATGCATCCTAACATGTCAGAATCAGCTTCAGATTTTTGCTAACAATTCTAGTGAAATATTGAAACATTACAACAAACCAAATACCACATGTTTTCACTTTTAAGTGGGAGTGCAACATTAATTATACATGGAAGCAAAGATGGGTAAAATAGACACTGGGACTTACTTGATTGGTGGAAGGTGGTAGGAGAGTGAGCATTGAAAACTATCTATCCAGTATTATGCTCACTACCTGGGTGATGAAATCATTTGTGCACTAAACCCCAGCAACACACAATTACTCATGTAACAAGGTGGCACATGTACCCTGAAATCTAACACAAAATTTGGAAGAAAAATATAAAAATAGAAACATAAAAAAATTAAAACTTTTTTTTGATATTGTCTATTTGGAATGACATGGACATGGTCATCAAAACTTTACTTCAATAATCACAGTTTTCTTTATTCATTTGAAAGTATTTATAATGACAACGTATAAGGCTTTCTTTAATCTGACATTTGCTTCTAATTACAGGAAGTTTC
This sequence comes from Rhinopithecus roxellana, assembly GCF_007565055.1. Lineage (NCBI taxonomy): Eukaryota > Metazoa > Chordata > Mammalia > Primates > Cercopithecidae > Rhinopithecus > Rhinopithecus roxellana. The sequence goes on along the minus strand of NC_044555.1, from coordinate 40,883,555 downwards.
TCCTGTTTACTCTCCTCCATTTGAAATGTGTCACACTTTTCTTTTTTTTGCATGGCTTGCAATTTTTTATTGTTGGAAACTGGACACTTTGGAGAATGTATTGTAGCAATTTTGGGTACCAGTCCCTTCCACCACAGGGCTTGTTTTTGTTATTTGCTTCTTAATTTGTTTAGCGGTACTCTGGATTATTTTAGTAAAGTCTGAGGAGTCCAGTTGCTGGTTAAAACCTGTGTGTAATTTTTTGAGCCATGTGAGAGGCAATCATGAATTGTTCAACCGGGAAGCCTCACTGGAGAAAGATGCCTTCCATGTCATACCAAACTTAGTGCACAGCCAGCGCATTGCAGTCTCTGAAGGAAGTAAACTCAAGTCCTTGTGAGCGGCGTTGCTTCTACACACATTTGCATCCTAGCTAAAGCCTGTTCATCCAGGAGTTTCCTTATCCGGAGCCTACCGTTAAGGTTTTCAGATGTGTCAATCAAGGCCTCCATATTAGAGGCGGAGAAGAAAGAGAGAAACCTTGAAGATACTTTTCTCTAATCTGACTCAGTGGTCATTAATTTCCATTCCAATCACCCCCCTTTCCGGCACAGAATCCATAAAAATGCAAGACCCTTTTATTTTCGACTTCCTTAACAGTGAGATGACTGGTTCCTGAACTAGCATGCCATTCCATGTGAAAAAACTGAACAAAGGGGAAGTCAACATATTTTCTACTTTTAGCCTCCTGCTTATTATCATACAGTAAGTGATTAAAGGCTTAGTTATCAGTTTCATTTTTGGTTTGTTATTTTAATCTGCTACTTGGACACCTGGCAACTCAACAGTCTCACTCTCTCCTGCTCAGCTGAACTCTTGACATACCCTCTTTATCAACCCACCCACCAAAACTATAGTGTTGTGTCTGATGTTACTCCACAGGGGACACAGCCTTGTGTAGGCCCATATTCTGTCTGGGAAAATAGTGGTTTCGGCTAGGCTCTTTGACTGTTTCTTCCTTAGATCACACCTAGCTGTTTAGCTACCCTAAATACTGACTGATTGGTCTGTGTTATTCAATAATATTCTAGGGCATAAATTGCTCCTCAGACTAAAAAAACCTAATTCAGACTACTTTGAAGAAGTAGTTTCAAATACACTGTCTTCCTCTAAGTAATGAGTCTCAACTAATATTATTCTAAATTAATAATGTATTGATATAATATCTCTTCAACCAATATCAGTATTTTACCAATGATTTTCTGAAGTTACCTTGCTTTATTCAAGATTCTTATATGTTCTGATCCATTTCTAGTGTTCCAGGGACACTTCCTTTTAGCTCACATCATATAAGCTAGAGTCCAAAATTGGGTCCTGACTCCTGATCAGCATTGATTACTATTGATTTTAATTTTCTTCTCTGGTTGTTTTGCACTATAAAAGAAGAGCCATGTATATTATGGATGGTAATCTTGAGTAAAGTCTGTTTTCCTAAATAATGTTTATTACTATATTATATTAAAAGTCTTCATGGTGGCCATTTAGATGGAAGCATAAATACATAATTTCACTATTCTCTAATAATAGTTAAATACCCTAATTTGTCATTTGAATTTTTCATGCATGTAATAAAGAGTCCATATAGAGTGTCTCATATATTTTACTTATGTTGTTTTGTACCTGTTTATTTCCCCTTCAAGGATTTTCCATTGTTTATCTGTTCATTATTCTGTCCTTTTAAATGTACACTTATTTTCGTGTTTTATAAACAATTTGTGCTTTTCATGACACAGTAATAATATATGTAATTATATTCTAACTTCTTAAGAATGCAGAACTTAAATCATGACAATTAGGAAACAATTTCACTAATTTTAACTTGTGAAGAAGCAATAGTATAAGTTAAATGTCCTATTTTTTAATTCCCAGATGCTAACAGATGGTAGCAATCATGGAATAAAACAGTTATTTTAAAAATAATGTTCCTTTTTGAGAAGACATATTGATAGAACAAAGACTAGAAAGATCATTATGGTTAATTTAAAAACATGTAATACAAAAATAAAAGCAACTGCTAAAATACTACTCTTCCAAATATGAACATTTTGGGACAAAAAGTGAAATAAAGTTTATAGTTTGTCAGTTTTGTCTCTGGAAGTGCTAAAGTTCAATAAAATATTTGAAATCTTTTACAAATTTCAAAGTATTTTTACACCCTTTATTTAATTTGATTATTACAAACCTGGGATAATGGTCATTATCTACAAGGCACAAATTAAAAAAAAAAAAAAAAAAACTTTATAAAATTTCTACCTAGAATAGAATCCAGCCTTCTCATGATTTGTCCCATGATCCTTCCGGCATACATGTTTAAATTTTTCCCAAATTATTTCATAATTGAGAAAATACATATTTAGTTTTCTTCAGGTGTGCCACTTTTGCAGATAGCACGCTATAAAGTATATATCTTTATGTTTACAGAAGTATATATATATAAATATAGAGAAATTATAAAATATGTACAAAATAAAATAGTTTCTGTATGTTCAGTTTACAATTTATTAAGCACAGAATGGACATGAAGAAGACCTAAACATCATTATGAATGAAATATCATATTTACCTTTACCGTGTATCTTAATAGTTTCCATTTTCTATGTATTTATTTACCCATATGTTTATATTTATGTCTATGAGGTATATATACAATGCATATAAATAAACTGATACTACTTGTTCTTTAAAAATGTATACCTCTTTTTGTTTCCATTATGCACACATGCACACATGTACACATATACAAGTATATTCAATCAATAGAATGAGAGTAATATTTAGGACAAGAAATTTTTACTCAATAATACTCTATTGTCTACTGAAAGCGTCAATCATGTTCAAAGATAATGAAACTATTTTCATAGATGCAATTAATTAGTAAAGCAGACATCCACTAACACATTGTTAAATAATCCAAACTGACTGTGAATTAAAATTAAAAACAGAAAAAATTATGCTATTAAGAAATGTAGATTACAGAAAGTAAATAATAGGAATTCATGCAAATGTTAATACACACAGAAAACATAAGGCAAATATAAAATCTACATTTGAAATTTGTTGAAGTAGAGATTTTATTGTGGTAAAATACATATAACATACATTTACCATTTTAGCAATTTTTAGGTGTACAGTCAGTAGTATGTAGTACATTAACATTATTGAGAAAATATCAACACCATTCATCTCCATAATTTTTTGTTTTTACAAACTTGTAACCCATTAAACAATAACTCTCCAACTAACATCTCTGCAGCTTCTTCAACCACCAAACTATTATGTTTCTATGAATTTGATCACTCTACGCATCTCATAAAAGAAGTATCGGCCGGGCGCGGTGGCTCAAGCCTGTAATCCCAGCACTTTGGGAGGCCGAGACGGGCGGATCACGAGGTCAGGAGATCGAGACCATCCTGGCTAACACGGTGAAACCCCGTCTCTACTAAAAATACAAAAACTAGCCGGGCGAAGTGGCGGGCGCCTGTAGTCCCAGCTACTCGGGAGGCTGAGGCAGGAGAATGGCGTAAACTCGGGAGGCGGAGCTTGCAGTGAGCTGAGATCTGGCCACTGCACTCCAGTCCGGGCGACAGAGCGAGACTCCGCCTCAAAAAAAAAAAAAAAAAAAAAAAAAAAAAAAAAAAAAAAAAAAAAAAAGAAGTATCATACAATATTTGTTTTTTGTGTGTCTGTTAAATTTACTTAGTGTAACATCTGTAAGATTCACCCACGCTGAAGCTTGTATCAGAATTTTATTCCTTTTAAGTCTGAACAATATTCAATAATATTCTATTTTGTGTATACCAAAAATGTACACCACATTTTCCTCATCTATTTATCTGTAAATGGAAATTTGGGTTGTTTTCATTTTTTGGCCTTTATGAAAAATGCTCTTATGTTAATGGGTGTAAAAATATCTGTTCAAATGTTTGCTTTCAGTAGTCTTGGGTATAAACCTAGGAGTAAAATTGCTGAATCTTAAACTTTATGAGGAAGGGTCAGACTGAGTTCCTCAGCAGCTGCAGCATTTTCCATCCCACCAGCAGTGCCTGAAGTAAAAATTTCTCCACATCCTCACCAACATTTTGTTATTTTCTGGTTTTGGTTGACTGTTTTTTATAAAATAAATTTTACTTTATGTGCTATTTAATCTTATTGATGTTTTATGCTTCCTAATGATTAGTGATGATAATTATATTTCTATGTGCTTGTTGGCGATTTGCATACTTACTTTGGAAAAAAAATCTATTCAAGTCTTTAGCCCATTTTTACATTGAGTTGATTGATTTGTTGTTGTTGAGTTGTAGGTATATTTTATATTTTCTGGATATTATTCCCTTACAAAGTAGATGATTTGCAAATATTTTCTCCCATTCTTTGGCTGCCTTTGCATTATTTTCATAGTGTTCTTTGATGCAGAAATGTTTTTAACTTGGTCAGAAAACATTTATTCATTTTTTTTTCTTTGGTTACTTGAGCATTTGCTGTCTTGTCCAAGGAAGTATTTCCAAATCTAATGTCATGAAGCAGTCCTCTTATATATTTTTTCTAAGCATTTTATACTTTTAGCTATTACATTTAGATCTTTGATCTACTTTCAGTTAATTTTTATATGTTCTAAGGTAAAGGTCCAAATTTTTTCTTTTGCATGTGGATATTGAGTTTTACAAAAAGCACTTCTTGAAAACACTCTTCCCTATTGAAAGATCTTGGTACACTTGTTGGAAAGCATTTGACAATATACTTAAAAGCTTTTCTTATTTATTTATTTATTTATTTATTTATTTTATTTATTTATTTTTATTATACTACAAGTTCTAGGGTACATGTGCACATCATGCAGGTTTGTTACATATGTATACATGTTCCATGTTGGTGTGCTGCACCCATTAATTCGTCATTTATATTAGGTATATCTCCTAATGTTATCTCTCCCCACTTCTCCCCACCCCACAACAGGACCCGGTGTGTGATGTTCCCCTTCCTGTGTCCAAGTGATCTCATTGTTCAATTCCCACCTTTAAGTGAGAACATGTGGTGTTTGGTTTTCTGTTCTTGCGATAGTTTGCTGAGAAGGATGGTTTCCAGCTGCATCCACGTCCCTACAAAGGACATGAACTCATCCTTTTTTATGGCTGCATAGTATTCCATGGTGTATATGTGCCACATTTTCTTAATCCAGTGTGTCATTGATGGACATTGGGTTGGTTCCAAGTCTTTGCTATTGTGAATAGTGCTGCAATAAACATACATGTGCATGTGTCTTTATAGAAGCATGATTTATAATCCTTTGGGTATAGACCCAGTGATGAGATGGCTGGGTCAAATAGTATTTCGAGTTCTAGATCCAAGCTTTTCTACGGATTTTTTTTTTATTTTATTACATTGGTATATATGCTTCTTTATGCCAACACAATGCTTTGTTTAGTGTAACACTGTAAAAAGATGTAAAATCAAGAAGTGTAAGTCCTGTGACTTTGTTCTTCATTTTCCAGAGGGTTTTTTTGTTGTTGTTGCTGTTGTTTTTTCTTTTCTTTTTTTTTTTTTGGCTAGTTGAGGTCCCTTGAGATTCCATATAAATCTGGGATTGAATTTTTGCATGCTTTCAAAATCATTGTTTGTATGTTGATATTGATTGCATTGAATTTGCAAATTTCTTTGGGTAGTATTGACATCTTGATAATATCAAATGTTTCAATTTCTTAACTCAGGATGTTTCTCCATTTATTGTGTCTTTCTTAATTTCCTTCAGCAATGCTTTGTAGTTTTCAGTATATAGGTCATTTACCTACACAGTTAACGTGATCCTTAAGTATTTTATACATTTCGATGCTATTGCAAATTGAATTGTTTTCTTAATTTCCTTTTCAGAATTTTTATTGTTATTGTAAAGGAATGCAACTAATTCTTGTGTGTTGATTTTGTATCAACACACGAGAATCAGTCTATTATTTGTCTATTTTTTCTAAGATTGTGGTAGAGTATTTAGGGTTTGCTTTGTATAAGTACATGTCATGTGCAAACAGAAACAATTTGACTTCATCCTTTCTAGTTTGGAAGCCTTTAATTTTTTTTTCTTCCTAATTACTCTGGATATAACTTCTAATACTATGTGGAATAGTATTGGCAAAATCAGATATCATGTTCTGTTTCTAAATTTAAATTAAAAGATTTAGCCCATCATGGTTGAGTATATGATGTTTTCTTGAATTTTTCATATAGGGCTTTTATTGTTTTGAGGCACTTTTTTATATCCCCAGTTGCTTAAGTGTTTTTATCATGTAAGAGTCAAGATGGCCAACCAGATGCAGTCAGGAAGAGTTTCACCCCATTAAGAGACCAGGCCATTAAGAAGACCAGCACATTCTGAGCAGATCTTCAGAAGGAAGGCACTGAGAGTGGAGAGAGAGAAAACACAGACCTTGGGCCGAAGGGGAAGGAATCTGGGAACCCTGTACAGAGTTGCTGACTGCCAGGACTTGTTCCTGGACCTCAGCGGCTTCTAGGGAAAGGGTGAAGTAAATTGGCATAGCACGGCCCACTCTCTCCTTGGACCTCCGGAATCCCAGGTGCAAGAGAATCCATGACCCCCATGAACATTTGAACTGTCAGGGACAACTGCCTGGAAAGTTGACAGGGACAGGAATCCAGTCAGTGTGGAGTCCAGAGGGCTTGGTTTGAAAATGGTTTCACTGAAGCAAAACCAGGCATGTCCATTCCCCAAGACTCACTGCACTCCTCCAGGTGGCTATGACCTTTTTTCACTGCAGAACTTGGACAGAGAGGGACTGTCTTAACCGTGGGATGGCGCCACTCATATCTGTGTATCCCCCAGTCTGCCAGCCACTCCTGGGGTCCCGGATTGGCCATGGCAATTACAATACAGCCTTGGATTCCCAATAGAGGTGTTTCCTGGTAGCTGCCACCATAACTCCTTGGCTGGCAGATTCCAACTAACAGACAAGAGTTTCTGCAGGTGGGTTCCCACTGGCACACACCTACTTGCAGCTGTCTGCCACTGTTTTGCAGGCACACGCTCATTCACAGCCTACCCCCACCACATCACTGGTGCACACTCACCTGTAGCCTCCTACAACTACTTTGCTGTGGTAAGCACACATGTGAACCTCACCACCCTGCCCTCACGAGAGCACATTCATGAGCAGATATCACTGCCCTGCCACTGCCAGCATGATAGCAAATGTAGACTCTACCACCTCACCACTGCTGGTGTGAGCACATACACGCGTACCCCACTGTGTTGCCACAACACCAACAGTACGCACATGCAGATTCTGCCTCCTCTGACCTGATGAAGCACATCTGACAGCACACCACATTGGTATCTTTTGCCAGCAAACAAGAAACACATTATTCCCTCCAGCATAAGAGTTGCTTAACCCCGAGGTACCATAGAACAAAGCCACATGCTTGGACCTAGCCAAACAGGGTTAGAACATGCAGCCCATGACTGCTGAGCTGAACCTTGGTCCACTGAAGTTGTCCATAAATAATGTCAGCTGACTGAACCTAACTTACACTACAATCAAACCCTCAAGAGCATCAAAGAATATAAAAGCCAAAAGCACCATTCCAGGGACAGCAACTTTAATGACTTAAGAATATTAGCCCACACAGATGGAAAGAACCAACGCAAAAAGTCTGGCAACTCACAAAGCCAGAGGGTCTTCTTACCTCCAAAGTTCCACACTAGTTCTGCCATTAATCATTTGAATATTTTTTTCTTCACCTTTTTATCTCCTTTCTCCTTCTGGTTATTCCATTGTACGTATATTGGTGCACATAATATTGTCCACATTTTTCTGAGGCTCTGTTCACTTTTCTTCCTTTATTTCTTCTCTCTAGTATTTGTCTTGTATAATCTAAATTTATCTATCTGCATAGATAATACTGGAATGGCTGAAACAACAGACGTAGAATTCAGTATCTGGATGGCAATGAAGCTCATTGAGATTCAACAGAAAGTTAAAATTCAATCCATGGAATCTAAGTGATTCAGTAAAATAATATAAGAGCTGAAAGTTGAAATATATCTTTTAAGAAAGAACCAACCTAATCTTCTAGAGCTAAAAAAATCACCACAAGGGTTTCATAATACAATCAGAAGTATTAGTGGTCATAGAAGGTCAACTTGAGAAAAAAAATCTAAGAGTTTGAAGATAGGTTCTTCAAATCAACTCAGTCAGATAAAATAAAGAAAAAAATAAAAATAATGTACAAAATATCTTAAGAAGTATGGTATTATGTAAAAACAGCAAATCTATAACTCATTAGCCTCCCTGAAAGACAGGGAGGAAAAGAAAACAAACTGGAAAATATATTTGAGGATATTGTTCATTACAATATCCCCAGTCTCATCAGAGAGGTCAACAATTTAAATTCCAGAAATTAAGAGAACCTCTGTGAGATACTATGCAAGATGGCAGTCCCCAAGACACACAGTCATCAGATTCTCTAAAGTCGATGTGAAGGAAAAAAATATTAAAGGAAGCTGGAGAGAAGGGTCAGGTCACCTACAAAGGGAACCGCATCAGGTTCAGCAGACATCCTGTAAGCCAGAAGATATCACAGATATCGCAGACTCATACTCAGCGTCCTTAACAAAAAACAAAAACTAAAAAGTCAAACTAAGCTTCGTAAGTAAAGGAGAAGAAAACACTTTTTCGACAAGCAAATGCTAAGGGATTTGCTATTACTAGGCCTGCCCTAAAAGAGCTACTTAAGGGAGTGCTAAACATGAAAATGAAAGACCATTACCAGATACCACAAAAACAAACTTAAGTACATAGACCATTAATACCGTAAAGCAACTATGCAATCAAGTCTACCTAACAACATCATGATATAACCAAGTTCTCACATATAAAAAATAACCTTGAACATGAATGGGCTAAATGCATGTGTTACACTGTTCTGGAATTGCTATAGAAGAAAGCCTGAGACTGGGTAGTTTATACAGAAAGGAGGTATGATTGGCTTATGGTCCTGCAGGATGTACAGTCATGGCTTCAGCATCTGTTTGGTTTATGGGGAGACCTCAGGGTACTTTTAGCCATGGGATAAGGCGAAGTGGGAGCAGGCACATCACATGGCAAAAACAGCAGCAAGTTGTGGGGTGAGCGGAGGTGCCACAAACCTTCAAATAGCCAGATCTCATGAGAACTCACTCGCTATCCTGAGGAAATCACCAAGGGGATGGCACTAAACAATTTATGAGGGATACCCCTTAATGCTGCAAACATCTCCTATCAGATTATACTTTCAATATTGAAGATTAAATTTCATTAAGAGATTTAGTGGGGACATATATCCAAACTATATCATTCCACTTGTGGCCCCACAAATTCCGTGTCTTTTTCATGTTGCAAAATACAATTATGGTTTTGCAATAATCCCAAAAGTCTTAACTCATTCTACATTTTACCCAAAAGTCCTAAGTCCAACTCCAAAGTCTCATCTGAGACAAGCCAAGTCTTTTCCACTTATGAGCGTGTAAAATAAAAAACAGGTATTTACTTCCAAGCTACAATGAGGGTACAGGCACTGGGTATACATTCCTATAGCAAAAGAGAGAAATCAATACAAGTCTGAAACGCAGCGGGGAAGTCATCAAACCTTAAAGTTCCAAAATAACCTTATTTGTCACTATATCTACATCCAGGGCACAGTGACGCAAGAAGTGGATTCCCAAGGACTTGGGAAGCTCTGCCTCTGTGGCATTGCAGGGTACAGCATCTGCAGCTTCTCTCAATGGTTGGAGTTGAGTGTTTGTGGCTTTTCCAGGTTCAAGGTGCAAGCTGTAGGTGGATCTACCATTCTGGATTGTTGATGATGGTGGCTTTCTTCACACAGCTCCTCTAGGGAGTGCCCCATTTAAGAACTTGTGTGGGGGCTCCAGCCTCACATTTCCACTTGGCATTGCCTTAGTAAAGTATCTCTATGAAAGCTCTGCCCCTGTCGTAGGCTTCTGACTAGGAATGCTGGTTTCCTCATACATCTTCTAAAATCTATGTGGAGGCTGTCAAACCTTCTTTACTCTTGAACTCAGCATGCATACAGGCTTAACACAACATGGAAGCCACAAAAGCATAGAACTTGCAATCTCTGAAGCAGAAGCTTGAGTCATCCCTAGGGCTTTCTGAGATGTAGTTAGAACCAGGGAGTCTAATAGATGAGAAGCAATCTTCTGGTGTGGCACAGGGCTGTGGTTTTCTGTCTATGGCCCATGAAACCATTCTTTTCTCCTAGACCTCTTGGCCTATGATAGTAAGGGTGAGCTGGAAGTAAGGGAGAGCTGGATAGTAGGGGTAAACTGGAAGTCTTCTGAATTGCCTTGGAGGCCTTTTTCCTATTGCCTCAGCTCTAAGCATAGGGCTCTTTTTAGTCATGCAAATATCTCTAGCAAGTGGTTGCTCTGCAACCCACTTGGATTTTTCTACTAATAATGCTTTTTTTTTTTTTTTTTTGTCTCTGCTACAAAGTCAGGCTACAGATTTTTCAAATATATCTGCTCTACTTCCTTTTTAAATATAAGTTTTAACTTTAAGTAAATTATTTGTTCCCAAATCTAGGTGTATGCTGTGAGAAGCAGCCATGCTACGTCTTGAGCAATTTGTTGCTAAGAAATTTCGTCCATAAGTTACCCTATGCTGTTGCTCTTAAGTTCGTGCTGAGACAGATCCCTAGAGCATAGAAACAAGGCATCAAGGTTCTTTGCTGAAGCATAACGAGGGTGGCCTTTGCTCCAGTTCCTAATAAGTTACTCATTTCCATCTGAGACCTCCTATGCTTGGCCTTCACTCTCCATGTCACTATTATCATTTTGGTCACAACCATTTAAGCAGTCTCTAAGAACTTCCAAACTTTCCTTCTTCTGAGTCCTCCAAACTCTCCTAAACTCTTCTCACTATCCAGTTTCAGTCACTTCCACATATTCAGATACCATTATAGCAATGCCCCACTCCAAAATACCAATTTTCTGGATTAGGTCATGTATGCACTGCTGTTAAGAAATACCCAAGACTATGTAAATTAGATAGAAAAGAAATTTAATTGGCTCACACTTCTGCAGGTTGTAGAAGCAAGACACTGACATCTGCTCAGTTTCTGGAGAAGCTTCAGGGAAATATTACTCATAGTGGAAGGCAAAGTGGGAGCAGGCATGTCACATGGCAAAAGCAGAAGCAAGAGTGTGGGAGATGCCACACACCTTCAACCAATCATGTGTCATAAGAACACAATGCCACAAGAATAGCACCATGGGTATGGTGCTAAACCATTCATGAGGGATACACCACCAAGACCAAAACACCAGCCACCAGGTTCCATCTCCAACATTAGGAATTATATTTTAACATCAGATTTGGTGAGGACATATATCCAAACTATATCATCCACTTAAAGGCACCACATGGCAAAATGAATAAATAAGCGGGACCCAACCATATGCTGTCTTCAAAAGATCCATCCCACATGCAGGAAAATCCATTGGCTGAAAGTAAAGCTATTGATAGAGAATAAATTGATCAAGCAAATGGAAAACAAAATTTAGCAGGGTAAGTTATTCTTGTTTCAGACCAAACAGAATACAAACCAACAATGATCAAAAAAGAGCATTAAATAATAATAATGATAATAACAATCAGTTCAATTAAACAAGAACATTTTAATATTCTAAATATATCTGCACCCAACACTACAGAACTCAGATTTACTTAAAAAATAGAATAAAAAACATTCTTAGGGACCTATGAAGTCACTTTTATTTCCATACAAGACTAGCAGGAGATTTTAACACCCCACTATCAGTATTAGGTCTCTGAGGCAGGAAATTAACAAAAATATTCAGGGCCTAAACTCAACATTTTATTAAATGGATCCAGCAGACATTTACATAACACTTCACCCAACAACAACAAGATATACATTCTGTTCATCTGTGCATTGCGCATACTCTAAGATCAAACACATGGTTGGCTATAAAACAATTCTCAAAAAGTAAAAAATGCCAAAATTATACCAACCACGCTCTTGGACTACAGTAATATAAAAGCGGAAATCAATTTCGAAAAGATCTTTCTAAGCCATACAATTGCATGGAAATTAAAGAACCTGCTCCTGAATAACTTTCGGGTAAAGAATAAAATTAAGGCAGAATGCAATAAATTATTTGAAACTAACAAAAACAAAAATACAACACACCAGAATTTCTAAGACATATCTAAAGTAGTAATAAGAGGTAAGTTTTAGTGCTAAACACCTACATACCAAACTTAGAAGAAAGATCTCAAATTAGCAACTTCCATTACACCTAGAGGAACTAGAGAAACAAGAGCAAACCACCCCCAAAACTAGCAGAAGAAAATGAATAATCAAAATCAAGCTGAACTAAATGTAACTGACAGGCAAATTTCATACAAAATACCACTGCAAAGAAATTTAATTACTTGATGGAATTCATAACACTGATAGACCACAAGCTAGACTAATAGAGAAAAAAGAGAGAAAGATCCAAAGTAGACTGAGTAAATATAGTAAATTAAAATATCATATAACTTGAAATTCTTTCAAAATCGTACATAGCATTTATTTACTCTTATTGTATATGAATTCAGAACATGATGATTGCATTGAGTTATAACAAATTAATGCAAATATTTCATTATTAGAGTAGATGCACTGATGGTTCTGATGTGAATCTTTGATACCTCTACCTCAGATCTAGAATATTATTTTAGTAATAAGCAAAATTAATATTAACTTTTTTATTTTTAAAATGTTATTTCACTTACTAAAGCAATAAATTATTAATGTATTATTTACAGACATTCAGGTACAGGTAAAGAGTGAGGAAAGTGCAGGCTATTGCATAAGACCCTTTCACAAGTATTAAAAATGTAGGACATTAGAAGAAATTTAGGAAATGAACATTTCAAATGTAAAAATTCTCTGTCTTCTAATTTCTTTGCTTAGTCTGAACTGGATAGCATTAGATGTCTGTGATGTGTGTTTTTTCTCTTTCCTGAAAGCACAGTGTAAATGAAACTTATCATTTGATTTTATATCTATTATTGCTACTTCTTTTTTTGCATATCTGCCCTCCAACTACTGATTATTACTACTTCTTTCAAATATTCTCATTCAACAGTGAGTATGTTCATTTAAGAGTCAGAATTTTGTACCCTATTATTTCATTCTTATAAATGCAATGCATGATTTAAAACAGAGGCCTATTTGTAATGCTACTGTTAAGGGCCGTAAAACAGGGAACTAACATGCAATTTTACTACAAGGGCTTTATCTTAACAACGTCACTAACTGTGACATTTAGACTGCTTAACCTCACCCAATGTACCCTGGGGAAATGTCAGCATAGTCCTATACTGCTAATAAAAATGAATTATTGAAGGGTTTTGACAATCTACTCATAAAAATATATTACACTTTTGTAATGAACATATGCTACAGGAGTTTGGAATTAATTTAATATAGCAATTAAATATAAAATGGAATAGTTATACTTTTATATGTTGTAGACATTTAAATTATGCAATGCAAGTGTCACATTTTCAAAATAGTGTCATGTTTTTAAATATCAATAATTTTAATTTCACTGTGGTCATTATATTATTTCTAGATGCTTGCTATAAATATAACTCAATTGGCAAAAATAGATTGTTCCCTATACAAACAAGGAAAAGATTGTTCCCTTTGAGTTATGTATATTGAGTTAAATTCCTGCCAACTATTTTTCAAAAACTGACTTACAATAACTCTTTATAGTGAGTATTTTTCAACTCCATTTATTGAGAAGGTGTATTTTAAATTTTTCTCTCATAACTATAATTAATTTATTTGACATAGAATGGCATATAAGTTTTATGAGGTACGGGAACAATCCTCTTTACAAACTCTCTTTTCTTCCAAGTAAAATTGCTATGAAGACTTAGGGAAAATAAAAAACTTACAACTAGATAGATAATTAAGGCTTGTTTAAAATTAATAAAAATATATACATTTCTTCTCATAGAAAAAGACAAACGTCAATGAAGATTATTTTTAAATAAGAGAACAAATGCAAAGCAAGCAAACCAATATGCCAAGAATGATCTAATATTCTCTGGCAATGAAACACAAACTGAATGTAGTCAGCAAGCTACTTTATAACACGTTACTTTTATTCCTTAAATTAGAGGCCCAAAACTTGTACTTAGCAGGAAATTGGGGACTAAATAGGTGATAATTTTTGATGCAGTCATATTAATGCTCTTGTGCGAATAAAAAAAGAAAGAAGCTGGGCACTGTGACTCACGCCTGTAATCCCAGCACTTTGGGAGGCCGAGGCGGGTGGAGCACCTGAGGTCTGGAGTTCGAGACCAGCCTGACCAACATGGAGAAACCCCATCTCTACTAAAAATACAAAATTAGCTGGGCGTGGTGGCGCATGCCTACAATCTCGGCTACTTGGGAGGCTGAGGTAGGAGAATCGCTTGAACCAAGGAGGCGGAGTTTGTGGTGATCCAAGATTGTGCCATTGCACTCCAGTCTGGGCAACAAGAGCAAAACTCCGTCTAAAAAAAAAAAAAAAAAAAAAAAAAAAAAAAAAAAGATCTCTTTGCTACTTTGCTATCTCTTCCTTTGAATTAAACATTTTCATAGTTCAAAGTTCAAATATGAGAGAAGTGTATTGTACATATCCACCAGGAACTTGACCGGGAATTTTACACACAAATTTGAACCACCGCATTAGATAAAAGAATGAAGGTTGCCCATAACAATTGGAGAGGTGATAATGGTTGCTCAGTGTCTCCACCTAAATCACATCTGGAATTGTAATCCCTATAATCCCCACATGTCGAGGGTGGGACCTGGGGGGAGGTGACTAGATCATGAGGGTGGTTCCCCAACACTGTTCTCATGATAGTGATGACAGTGAGTGAGTTCTGATGAGATCTGATGGTTTTATATTAGGCTCTTCCCCTTTCATTTGTTTTATGTAATAAATTTAGGTTTATCTCTATATGTTTCCTGTGCAAAGAGAAATACTAGATGATGATGTGACTATATTAATTTTGATGGGGACATTCGCCTTAAATTGTAAAGCAAATCTGTTTTTCACACATGAACATAATGCACATCCTTGGATATATAAGAGTTTAAACAGTATGATACTCATACAGCATTCTGAATAAAAGTGCTACTTGAAAATATATTGGAATTGAGAAAGTAATGAAGAAAAATCAAGAAATCAACAATGACAACAAAACATGCCATGCTCATGGATTGAATGAATCAATATCATTGAGATGGTTATACTGTCCAAAACACTTTATAGGTTCTACACTATTCCTATTAAACTACCAAAGACATTTTTCACAACATTAAATAAAAAATTATTCTAAAATTCATATAGAACTAAAAAAAAACCTAAATACCCAAAGCAATCTGAAACAACAAGAATAAAGCCAAAAGTATCAGACTACCTGACTCCAAACTATTAATATACTGTAAAACTATAGTAACCAAAACAGCATGGTACTGGTACAAAAACAAACACATTGACCAATGGAAAAGAATAGAAAACTCAAACATAAAGGCACACTCCTATAACCATCTGATCTTGGACAAGGCATACAAATCAAAGCAATGGGGAAAGCACTTCCTATTCAATAAATGATGTTGGGATAACTAGTTAGCCATACGCAGATGAATGAAACTGGACCCCTACCTTTCACCATACATAAAAATTAACTTGAGATGGATTAAATATTTAAATATAGTATCTAGGAATATAAAAGTCCTAGAAGAAAACCTAGGCAATACCCTTTTCAAAATTGGCCTTGGCAAAGATTCTTTTACTAAATCCCCAAAAGCAATTGCAACAAAACCAAATATTAACAAGTGCAACCTAATTAAACTAAAGAGCTTCTGTACAACAAAATAAATTATCAACAGAGTAAACAGACAACCTACAGAATGGGAGAAAACTTTTGTAAACTATGCATCCAACAAAGGTCTAATGTCCAGAATCTGTAAGGAATTTAAATAAATTGAGAAGCAACAAGAAACCAACCCCAGTAAAAAATGGGCAAGAGAAAGGAATAGACACTTCTCAAAAGAAGACATAAAAGTGGCCAACAAACATACGAAAAAATGTTTAACATCACTAATCATCAGAGAAATGCAAATCAAATATACAATAAAATACCACCTCACATCAGTCTGAATGACTATTATTAAAAAGTCAAAAAATAACAGATGCTGGTGAGGTTGCAGAGAAAAGGAAATGCTTATGCACTGTTGATGGGAATGTAAATTAGTTCAGCCATTGTGGAAAGCAGTTTGGAGATTTCTCAAATAACTTTAAAATAGAGCTACCATTTGACTATTACTGGGTATATACCTATAGGAAAATAAAGCATTCTATCAAAAAGACACATGCACTCGCAGGCTCATTGCCCTGCTAATCACAATAGCAAAGACATGAAATCAATCTGGGTGCTCATCAAATGTGAATAGGATAAAGAAAATGTGACATATACACACCATGGAATACTATGTAGCTATACAAATAATAAAATCATTTCCTTTAAAGCCATCCGGATGTATCTGCAGGCCATAATCCTAAATAAATCAATTCAGGAACAGAAAACAAAACACCGCATCTTCTCATTTATAACTGAGGGCTAAACATCGGGCACACATGGACATAAATGTGGGCAAAATAGACACTGTGGACAACTAGAACAGGGAGTTACGTAGAAAGGCTTGAGTCGAAAAACTACCTGTTGGGTATTATGCTCACTTCTAGGTGATGGAGTCTGTTCCCCAAAACCTTAGCATCACGCAATATACCCCTGTAACAAATCTGCACATGTACCACCTATATCTAAAATAAAAGTTGAAAATTTAAACAATGACACACTCATGACATAATGGAACAGGCACTGGGAACTAAGACCAGTTAAATATAGAATGGTCTAAATAACTGTTGAAAATGTAGATATAAAACATGTTTAAATAGAAATCATTATTCTTGAAAGTTAATGTACCAGTAAAGCATAATTTTAAAAACTGCATGACACCGAAATCAACTCATAAAACTATATAACCAAGAGCAAAAAAGAAGCCAGGTTCTTGTCATATTATTTCATCCTGTCTTGCTTTAGTATCTGTTCCTGGACTTTTCAATAATATGATTCAGTTGATTCTCATTTCTTTCTTTAGGATATTTAAATTAGATATATATCTCTTACAACAAGAAGTACTCTTATCATGGTATAAAAAAGTAATTTTAAACATTAATATACCATGCTTTTTCACTAAAAAGATTGTAAAACATTTAAGAAATAAGATCTCATAATAATGAATACCAAGGGAACATGTTTTTTATGGAGTACTACTTGGATTGTACATCTTTAGACCCACTCAAGAAAGCAATTTGGAAACATCTAGTAAAATTAAAACTACATATACATTTGACCAAGCAGTTTCATCGTAGTTCAGCTTAAAACAAAATGAAATTTGAAAAACAAAACCAGTAGTTGAAGATATATGTACTAAAATGTTCATCACAATATTGCTTATAGTGATTGAAACAGCTACCACTAAGAATTTATAATAGAATAAACTATGGCAAAGTCAAACTATAGGACAAAAAGCAGCTATGAATCATTATGATTAAAAACCGGATCTACTAACCCAGAAGAATGCCCACAATATCCTATTAAAATAACTTAAAAAGTTGGAAAATAAAACAGGTACTGTGATCATCATTTGTATTAAGAAAAGCAAGCAAAATTTTAAAACAGACTATATTGCAATCAGCTGACAAAGGACTGAAATTTTCTGCAGCATAATTCCATAATCATTTTTGCCAGTGTGGAGAAAAGATCCTGAAAGTTAATTTTTCACATGTGCTTTATTGCAATATTTTTCCTATATATTACAATGTCAAATGTGGAATTGACAATATTCAGTGGAGAGAGAACAGAAGCCACAAAAAATTTCTAAAGAAATAGATAAAAAAGATGGGTAAGATATACACATCAAATGTTACAGAAAATTGCTGGGCACAGTGGCTTGTGCCTGTAAATCTCAGTGCTTTGGGATGCTGAGGCAGGAGGATTTCTTAGATCCAGCAGTCAAGACCATCTTGGACAATGTAGCAAGACCCCATCTCTTAAAACAAAAAAATTAATGCCGGGTTTAGTGGTGTATGCCTGCAGTCCTAGCTACTCTAGAGGCTGAGGTAGGACAATCACTTGATCCCAGAAGTTGGAGGCTGCAGTGAGCTAGAAACACCCTATTGTACTCCACAAAAGTTACACAGAATTGAAAATCACATGAGATATTTTAATGCAAACATAGATATATGTAGAATTTCCATTGTTTATTCAAGGACAGAATAGCAAAGTAAAATTGTTAACATTTATCTGATCACTGGAGATACCACTAACAGTGGACCTAAGGCATCATCTGACTTTTAAAATACACATTATTTAGGTGTTTTTTGTTTTGTTTTGTTTTGGTTTTGTTTTTTTTTCTGTCATAACATGCCAATATTAGATTATAAAAATAATGAAATCAAATCTCACAAAGATTTGTAGTACAAAAGAAACCAAATTAAAATTACATTTAATCAGTGATAATAATTTGACCTACCGAATTATTACAATACTCAATGGCACATAGTGCAAAATAGAATGAGATTTTTACTTTTTAGATAATTAAAAGTTAAATTAAAGTGATAATATCTCTATTCTTTTAAACTATTAATAGTATTTCATAATTCAGAACAAAGCATCTTTAAGAGAAAGCACCATAATTTTTATAGGTGTGTTTACTTTTACTTGGGGACCTACTGTAAAATGGCTTTTACTTTGTTCTATGATTTGGATAATAATGGAAAGAAATAGAAAAATTACAGTTATTTCACTCTGCTATGTAATATAACCTTTCTCTTCAGAAGAGCAAATTAATTATTTTTGTAAATCTTATGAATTCACGTAATGGTCTTCTGATGCATAAATATATATGCACACCATTTACTTTACGTTAAACCATTAAATTGAAACTTTAAAATTGCAATGATGATAAGAGTCGAATCTAAACTAATAGAAATTTGGTTTCATGTTGGCAGATGAAGCTTCCTGGAAAAATCTACTCTGTACAGCCGTCATATAAAGTTGAGCAAATGGGAAATAATTGCTTAAAGGCAACCTCCATAAGTAACAATCAACAATCCAACCTCTAGGTAGTTGAGAGTAATAGTAATTATTAAAGATAATTAAATACTGGCTTGCCGAGTGTATATATTGAGTACATATATTATGATAAGCAGAAGGGTTTACCAAACACATTCACACTCGTTGACATTTTATTCTCACAATAAATCTGAGAGTAAAGTATTATTTCTTCATGTTTTTGGTAAGGAAACTGAGTCTCAGAGGAAATGAATGAAGTTTGTGGAGAAGGTAATTTGCTAAGTGATAAAGGCAGAACTGTACTTGGGGTATACGTGGCTCCACAGCCCATGATCATTCTACTCCATCTGTAAATGCAAAGTTAATACACGACCAACGTAAATTTTGTTAATTAAAAATAAAAAACATTAAAAGTTTAAGTTTTGAATGGTTGTTGAACTTCCTATAAAAGTTTGGAAGAATAGATATTTAAAACAATTTATTCTTCACAAGTGTATCTAGGGGTAATCCTACTTAAAATGAGATGTACTAGCAAATTTAGAAGTATGACAGAAGTAATTATATCATGTTAATGTATTCACATAGTAGGGAGAGAATCAAAATTCAGTTAACTGAAACTAAACTGATTTGAACCTGTGGTAGGCAGAATTCTAAGATTGCTCTCAAGATTCTCACTTACTGGTGTATACATCAGGTATAATTCCCTATACTTGCATGTGGGTGAAACCTGTGACTATGATAGGATAGTCTGTCTTTTGATTAGATGACATTATGTGGTCAATGGTGGTTGAAGATCACTCCTGTAAGTAGGTTACAATTATATGAGGCTCTTTTCTGGCAAATCAGAGAGGAGAATATGTTAGAGGGATGTTGTTCTGCTAGCCAGTAAGAAAGCAAACAGCATTGTTGTAAATAGCATGGCTTATAGGGATTATGTGACAAGAAAATGCAGTGATCTCTAAGAGCTAAAAGACCAATAGTTACCAAAAAATAGCCACAATCAACTAATGTGAGCCAACAACCACTGGGAGAGAACCTAAGCTTCAGGTAAGAACACAGCCCTAGCCAATACCTTGTTTTCAGCCTGGTGAAACCTGAGTAAAAGGACCTAGCCATATGAGGCATGGATTCTTGATCCATGGAAACAGTCATGTTGTTGTAAACCACTAACTGCATGGTAATTTGTCACAAAAGCAATGGAAAACAAATACAAGTCCCTTGACTAGTCATTCAATTTTTACTTTGCATTCCAATTTGCAGATGAGCAAAGTGTGATCAGAAAGCCTAGTAAGGCCATACTTCTAGGACCTTGCTTTATATATCAACGTGATTAAATAATGTTTCAGTTATATTTCCATTGAGGTCAACGATTAAATTTATTTAGAAATATGACATCCTAAGATTTTTATGTAGAAAGCATTGGGGTTATTCAAGGGTTGAGAAAGAGAATATCAAAATGTTGACAAACATTCTAATTAAGAGTTTAAAGTGTCTTAATTAGGTCAAATAATAATAAATTTGATCAAGCAAATCAACTTAAAGCTCAGTTAACAAAGCATTTAATTGTAATTATTTTGTCAACTAAGTATAGCTCTCCCAAAATATAAGTCCTTAGGTATAACTTAGAAAATATTAGGACTAAGAACTTTAGTGTGGATAAAATAGTTTTGGCATTTACCCCATACACATCTTCCATAGAAAGGAGAAAGTCTATAAAAGTCTAATCAATATTCAAATGTCACATTACATTATTCACTACTCATCTAACCCAAGTCCTTTTTCAATGGGCCTAAAGAAAAGTGATTCGGTAATGTGACTTTCACAATTCAAAAACATAAGAAAGACCATCTTTAAAACAATTAGCACAACTACTTTAAAATAAGCAATGAAAGATGCCAAAACTGTTTTTTGTAGCTTAGCATAGCTTCTCTCTTTAGTTTTTATTTTCATGTAAATTTAAATTTATTGCATCTTCACTACTGTACAAAATAAAAAATAACTATTATGCTTTTCTCCTAGTGTCACACATTTATATAGTATAATGAACATTAGATAATTTTTTATCACATAAATATGCATACATAGCAAATACTCAACTTCAAGTATTGTAACAAAAATGCCAAATAGATTTCTATATTATTTGTAATGGTGTGATTCTAATTTGTAAAGAAAAAATATGTCTTTATGCTTTTAAATTTTGTAAATGAGAAGGACCCTGAACCAATGAAAATCACATTTTGGAATCTCATTCATCATATCTTATAACTACTGAAGCACATACAAGATCGTTGTGAAATATTTTCTTCATCTATCCTTGGTTCAAATAATATGAGATAAATAAATGAAAAAGGTTACAAAGATTGAGTACTTGACTAATAAATAATATGTTTTAATATAATTTATGATATACAGACTATTAATAAAAACTATTAATAATGCTAAATACATGAAATTTGATTTTATTATAACATAGTCTTAATTGAATAAATTCACTTCTCACAATTTTATTATTAATTAACCAGAAACCATAGATGCATATTTGTCTTTACACAATATATAGAGGAAATGTTTCCTTTTTAATTACCATATATGTAGATTACATTGACTTTCATTTATAATTTTAAAAAGTGAAACAACTTTCATTTATACCAGGTAAGAGACGATATTCAAAAGAATATAAATCGTATAAATCAAGATAAAGCTTGCTCTTAGTTTAACTTTAGAGCATCTGCCCTGTTTACAACCTCAAGTGTTGTAAGAAAAGTAGAGAAGTTATTAAAAACAAGACAAAGCTAACAAAAATCAAATGATCGGCAATCCATTCAGTTTTGAAAGTTGAGTGCTTATATCCCAAGGTAATAGATTTGTTATTTTAATGGTTATGAATATAAAATACATGTATGTTTTAAAACATAGACGTATATAAACAATGAAATGTGTGTGCATTTCTCTTTCCAACTCTAGTTTCTAGCCTTGTACAAAAGAGGTAAATGTTTTCAACGTTTTCTTGTTGATTTTTCCAGGATATATGTATGTGCCCAAAATTTATGCAAGCATCCATGCAGAGTGGTATGCATTTTTATTTATGATAGCTGAAAAGTAGACAAAACTGAAATGTTTATGAACAGGTGGTTTAGCCATGCAATAAAATATAATTCAGTAATAAAAAAGGAATGAAGTGTTGATACATACAACAACAGGGATGAATCACATGAAACTATACAATACCATTGAATGGCGACATGTTTTTTTAAACAGCTGCATAATGTCCCCTTGTGTAAAAATAATATTATTTTGTTAGTACTAATGTACATTTACATAGCTTCTAGTCTTGTTTTTACTATTACAGACGTTTCTGTGATTAACATCATTCTATACATTTGTTTATACATATATAAAAGAGTATATCTAAAAAAATGTAGCACTCAGATTTCTTGGTTAAAATATGAGCTCATTTTAAGTTTTCATATATAGTATAAAATGTTCCTTGAAATAATTGAACTAGTTTACAACTAAATTGTGTGTTTAATTATCTTTGTGTATGTTTAAAATGTTTTAGGTAGCAGAGCCATAAAATGACCTAAGAATACAGCAGTGGACATACAAGGAAGGTGACTGTCTGCCCTTAGAGTGCATTTGTTATATAGTAAGGTGCACAAGCTGACAAATTATCCAATAAATCAAAAGATTTCAGGTAGTAAAGCAAATAAGACAGGGTGAGCTGACAGAGAATGATAAGGGGGCAGGGGAAGTTAGATTAGGTGACATTTTTGCTGAGACTCCAATAACAAGAAATGACTAGCCTGTTGAAGATATGGGGACAGAGAATTCCAGGCAGAAAGAATAAAGGTAAGGCATGAGCTGTATCGGTATGTTTGATAAATAAGAAAAAGAAAGAAAAATAAAAGACTATTGTAAATAAAATATAATGCATATGACGATGAGTGAATACAAGTGAGGTCTTAGAGGTTGGCGGTGAATAGAACGTGATAAAATAATAAGAAACTGTATTTTTTCTGAGCACAATGGGAAGACATTGGGATTTGGAAAATGAGAAATCACCAGACGTGTTTATTTCAGGAAAATTCCTGTGGCTAATGATTACAGAACTAATTTTCAGAGGGTGAAAGCAGAATCAAGAAATCTACCTAAAATATTTTTACAGTATTCCACTTAAGATAATATAATAACTTATAGACCGGGCGCGGTGGCTCAAGCCTGTAATCCCAGCACTTTGGGAGGCCAAGACGGGCGGATCATGAGGTCAGGAGATGGAGACCATCCTGGCTAACACGGTGAAACCCCGTCTCTACTAAAAACTACAAAAAACTAGCCGGGCGAGGTGGCGGCGCCTGTAGTCCCAGCTACCTGGGAGGCTGAGGCAGGAGAATGGCGTGAACCCGGGAGGCGGAGCTTGCAGTGAGCTGAGATCCGGCCACAGCACTCCAACCTGGGTGACAGAGCGAGACTCTGTCTTAAAAAAAAAAAAAAAAAAAAAAAAAAAAAAAAAAAGATAATATAACAACTTATATTGAAAGACAGAGGTGGAAAAGCTAAAGAGAGGGCTGATTCTAACTATATTGTGGATGTAGAGTTGATAGAATTCCTGATATGTTGAATGTGGTGTGTGATAAAAATAATCAAAATTTGTGTATAATCAGTTAGAGGTAGTCTTCTTTCATTGATCATTAATTTCATTTTTTTCTAGCTCTCTTCAGATATTTTTAATAGACTTTAGTATTTAGAGCAATTTTAGGATCACACCAAAATTGAGCTGAAGGTATTGAGATTTTCCATATACCCGCAACTCCCATACATGCATAACCTTCCCCATTCTCAAAATCCCCCATCAGAGTGATATATTTGTTATAATTGATGAACCTAAATTGACACATCATTATTACTCAGAGCCCATAGTTTACATTAGGATTCACTTTTTGTGTACATTCTATCAGTTTGGGACAAATGTATAATGACATATGTCCACCATTACAGTATAATACAGAGTAGTTTGACCACTCTGGAAATCCTTCGTCCTCCACCTACTCAGCTTTTCCTTGCCCCTAATCTTTGGCAAACTGAATTTTTAATTGGTTCCAATATTCCAACACTGTTATGCCTTTTCTAGAATGTAATCTAGCTAGACTTATATGGTACGTAACCTTTTCAAATTGGCTTATTTTACTCAGTGATAAGTGGGCATTTTAAGTTCTTCCATGTCCTTCATGGCTTAATACCTCATTTACTTTTAGCTCTAAATAATAGTCCATTATCTGGGGGTAGCATACTTTATTTATCCACTTTATTTACTCTAAACACCAGATTTATTATTTATAAAATGGTGAAATAAGATTACTTATATAGATGAGTCACAATATGGATAAAATAAAATAGTATTTGTAACTTTGCACTTACATAGATGAGTCACAATAGGGATTAAATTAAATAATATGCCATTTAGCACAATGTCCGGAATATAATAAGAGCAAAACAAATACTAGCCATTAGTATTAATAGTGGTAGTATAACAGTAGTAGCAGTAATAATAGTAGTAGCAGGAGTAACGGCAGTAGTAGCAGCAGTAGCAAACTTTTGCAGAGTATCTAGTATCTTGTTAGGTATAAACTGATTATAAAAATATATGAACAGTTCAGCATTACAAAATTATAATTCAAATATATATATTATATATATAATTATATAATTATAATTCAAAAAATTATAATTCAAAAATATAATTCAAATATATAATTCATATTTATATAAATATGGATTTGAAGGTGCCTTGCAAAAGTTATATGATTGTTTGTAAAATTAAGGCTTATATTAGATATGAATGGACTATTTATGAAGGTTTTATGAGTCATAAAACTTTTCCAAGTTAATGAACAGATTATCTACTAGAATTGTTGGTAACAAGGCAACTGTGTCTGAGTAATTAATTTCCATTAATAATATAATTTTAAACATGACCTTCTGGCACATTTTCTTCTACATGTGGGGGAAATAGTTTTATAGTCTTTTTGCAATAATGTTTTAATATATTTATATCCAAGTGATGTTTTTACTAGAGTTCATATATAGAAAATTTTCCATCTTAATCTGGTTGTATTGCTGTAGCAAAGTACCCAGGACTGGGTAGTTTATAAAGAATGGAAATTTATTTCTCACAGTTCTGGAAATCCAAGGTCAATGTGCTGGCAGATATTGAGTATCTGCCAAAAACAGCAATCCTAATACTGCTTTTGCTTAGCCCATAGTTTTTGGTATGTTGAGTTTCCATTTGAATCTCCACTTCAAAGACAGCATCATTTTGTTGTATCTTCCAGAAGGGAAAAACACTGCAATCTCACATGGAAGAAGGAACAAAAAGGATCAATCCACTCCCTCATGTCACTTCATAAAGATCTGCCCTCATGACTTAATTACATCCTAAAGGCTCCACCTCAAACTTATCACATTGGTGGTTAAGTTTCAACATATGAATTTTGAAAGACAATTTATCCCACAGTACTATATTTTATATGTAAGTCAGCAGATTTATCTATTAGTCAAAAGGCTGTATGCTCTTATCAACTACAGAACTAGATCCACTATAGCACATTTGTATATCATCAGTTTTACTGGCAACATAATTAGCAAGGTAAATGTGTACCTTGAATGAGTTTTCAATTAAAAATAATGAAGTAATTGATAATACAAAGAATTTCATGTGTAATCTGTGGCCTAAATATTAATCCTGCCAACGGGAGGAAGGCAGACTGGGAGACCATTTGAAAATTGCCATCTTCATTTTCAGTGATGTTCTTTGATTACTGCATGGAATGCTTTAATGAATTATATTCTAATAGCTTTATTCATTACAATTTACATGCCACAGAATTATGAATGTACAGTTGAATGATTTTTTTTAGTAAATGAGTTATGCTGCCATGACCATAAATCACTTTTAGAACATTCCCATCACTTCAAAAAGTTGCCCTGTACTCATTTGCAGTCTACTGTCACTAATCCTTCCAGCCACCCACAAACAATCTGCATTATGTCTCTATAAAGATGTCTTTCCTGGATATTTAATTTTAATAGAATCATATAAAACATAGTATTTTGCATTGATTTATTTATCTGGTTGGAACATCTCTCCTCTTTGACTGGAGGATATAGTCCATTAGAATTTGTTGCAGTTATTGATATGATTAGATTTATGTCTCAAATTTTGCTCTATGTTTGGCTATTTTATGTTTTACTTTCTTTTAAAAAATTAATTTTTTTGTTGACAAAACTTGCATAAATTTGTCATGTGCAATAAGGTGGCTTGAAATATTGTGGAATGGCTAAATCAAGCTAATTAACGTCCGCATTACTTCACATGTTTATCACTTTTTTGTGGTGAGAACACTTAAAATCACTCTTTCAGTGATTTTCCAAAAACACATAAATAAGTATGTTGAAAAAATATCTGCAGGCCTATGGTTATTGCATCATTGTTCACAATTTCAAGGATATAGAACTAACCTAAGTGTCCATCAACAGATGAATACAGAAGATGAGGCATATATACACAAAGGAATATTACTTAGCCTTTAAAAAGAATTCAATTCTGCTATTTATGAGAACATGAATGAAGCTAGAGGACATTATATTAAGTCAAATAAGCCAGGAAAAGAAATACTAATACTATAGGACCTCACTTACCTATGCATTTTAAATAGATAAACTCCTAGAAGTAGAGAGTAGGATGGTAGTTAACTGGGGCCAGGGGAATGAGGTGGAAATATATTGGTCAAATAATACAAAATGTCACAAAATGTCATCATATAGGAGGAATAAATTCAAGAGATCTATTGTACAACGAGAAGACTTCACTTAATAATCTATATCTTTTTTTTTTTTTTTTTTTTTTTTTTTTTTTTTTTTTTTTTTGAGACAGAGTCTTACTCTGTCACCTAGGCTGGAGTGCAGTGGCAAGATCTCGGCTCACTGCAACCTCTGCCTCCCAGGTTCAAGTGATTCTTCTTTCTCAGCCTCTCATCTTAAAGGGCATTCTTTATTTCTTCAAATTATGTTTTATGTAAAATGTTTTAGTAACCATGGCATAATATAAAGATACATTTAGAAATGCTAATTGCAGAATACATTTTTTTTTTCCCAGAAGAAATGTATCTAAAAATAAGTTCTTTTGAACAACTTTCATGCTGGTTTGGAAGTAATTGGTGCATTTGCAATTATTATTTCATACTTGTTTTATACTGTTATCAGAGGATATTAAGGACTAGGATGCTGAGAATAAAAATAAAACAAAAAAGGCTTAATCAAAGACAATAGCTGATGTATTACCTTTTCTTTACAATGATTTTTCCTATACATAATCAATTACTTGTTGACTAATCAAAGGCACATCTGAAACAGATTTACAGGTTACAAACCCAATGGCTAAGGAATTCCATGGTAGTTGAGGCAGTATAGCACAGGGTAGACGACAAGGTTATCAATACATCCTAAAATAAGTGTTTGAAACTCAAGTAGTAGTTTCATATATGAACTGGAAAAAGTTGAAGATGTACATTAATTTTTCATGTTGCTATATTAAGTATGCATTTTAAAATAATGCAAATAGTCACTAAAAGAACACTACCAAAACCAAATGTGTAGTAAGGCATAGAAAAACTATAGATCCAGAAACATTTAAGAAAGATAAATAAATTAGAAAAATAGCACAAACAGAAAAGACAAAAATAAGTCATAATATATAATCTTAATAATAAATATAAATGAATCAATGCTCTAGATACAAAAAATATTTGCTACAAGATATACAAAAATTTTGTACAAACATGTTTACACCACTAATGTTGGGTTTGGTTTGTTTTTGCCTTTCTATTTCCTTGAAGTACATAATCAAGTTATTTATTTGACATCTTTCCATTGTTTTGATGTGTTTTTTGTTGTTGTTGTTATTTGTTTGTTTTGTTTTGTTTTTGCTATAAACTTCACCTTTAGTGCTGCTTTTACTTAGCACATAGCGTTTGGTATGTTTGAGCTTCTATTTTACTTGTTTAAAAAACTTTTACATTTTTATTTTTAATTTCTTCATTGTCCCATTGGTCATTCAGCAGCACATTAAGTTCCATGTATCTGTACAGTTTCCAGAGCTCTGCTTGCTATAGATTTCATAGCTTTATTCTGCTGTGGTTAGAAAACATACTTGATATGATTTTGATTTTTTGAATTTTTGAGACATTTTTTGTGGCTGAACTAAGGTCTATCCTGGGAAATAGTCCACGTGCTGATGAGAAAAAACATGTGTATGCTGTAGCTGTTGAATACAGTGTTCTAAAGTGTTCTGTTAGCTCAACTTGTTCTAGGGTATAGAGTAGTTTAACTGTGATGTTTCTTTGTTGATTTTCTGCCTAAATGATCTGTCCATTGCTAAAAGTAAGGTGTTGAAGTCTTCTGTTATTATTGTGCTGCAGTATCGCTCTCCATTTAGATCTAACAATATTTGCTTTATATATTCTAGTGCTCCAGTGTTAAGTACATATATATTTACTATTGTTATGTTCTCTTTCTGAATTGACACTTTTATCATTATATAATGACTCTTTTGTCTCTTATTACAGTTTTAGACCAAGTCCATTTTATGTTACATAAGCATAGCTACTCCTGCTCCTAAATGGTTTCTATTTGGATGGCATATCCTTTTCCATCCCTTAACTTTTATTTTATGTGTGTCTTTATAGGTGAAGTGATTTTCTTGTAGAAAGCATCCTGTTGACTCTTGTTTTTTAATCAAAATCAGCCCCATTATGTCTTTAATTGAATAATTTATTCCATTTACATTCAATATTATTATTAAATGTTAGCAACTTACTACTGTCATTTTGTTACTTGTTTTTTAGTTGTTTAGTGACTCCTCTCTTTTATTACTCCTTTTCTACTAACTTTCTTTGAGGTTATGTAATTTTCTCTAGTCTACCAGAGAAAAACATTCTAATGTTCTGATTCATTGTTTATTTTTTATTTGTAGTGTGTCTACTACAGGCTTTCCCCTTGTGGTTACATGAAGCTTATAAAAATCCTAGAGCTATAAAAAGTTATTTATAACTTAATAGCAACTTAACTTTTATTACAACAAAATAAATGAACCAACAAAAAACCCTGTAAACATTAACTTCCTTTGCCCCCCACATTTTGAATTTTTGATGTCAAAATTTACATGTTTATATTGTCTCTCTAAACAAATTGTTGTAGTTATCATTTTAATAGTTTTTTCTTTAATTTTCTTATTGAAGATATAAATGGGTTACACACGATGATGACAATATTTGTGTAGTAATCACTTTAACATACTTCTAAGTTTGAAGAACTTTCTTTAGCATTTCTTATGAGACATGTCTGGTATTAATAAATTCCCTCAGCTTTTGTTTGTCTGGGGAAGTTGTCCTGTCTACTTCATTTCTAAAGAACAGCTTGTCTGGATTCAGCATTTTTTTATTACAATACTTTTTCTTCAGTACTATTAATATATTGCCCCTCTCCCTCCTGGCCTGTAAGTTTTCTGCTAAGAAGTCTTCTTCTAGGAGTATTGAATCTCCCTTATGTGTTTTTTTGCCCCCTTTTTTCTCACTTCTTGCAGGATTCTCTTTGTCTTTGACCTTTGAGAGTTTATTATAATATATATTGGGGTATTGTTATTTGAGTTGAATATGAATGGTGACCTTTGACATTCCAGTACCTGCATATTTAGATACATGAAAACTAAATAACTTGCCTCTTAATTGTTTCTAGGTAAAGAATGAAATTAAGTCATAGATCAAAAAATTATTTGAAACAAATAAAAATAGACACACAATAAACAAAAATCTCTGAGATATGGCCAAAGCAATGTTAAAAGGAACATTTATAGTGCTAAATGCCTACATGAAGAAGTTAGAAAACTCTCAAATTAACAAACCAATGTCACCCATAAAGGAACTAGAAAATCAAAGACGAACTAAACTCAAAACTATCATAAAAAAGAAATAGTTAAAATCAGAGGAGAACTACATGAAATTCAGACCAAAGAAGCCATACAAATTATAAATAAAACTAAAAGTTAGTTTTCTGAAAGAATAAACCACATTGATAGACCACTAGGTAGATTGTAAGAGAAATAAAAGAGAATCCAGATAAGTAAAATGAGAAATGACAAAGATGGCATTATAAGTCTTCTTACAGAAACAGAACAGATTTTCAGACACTTCCATGAACACTTCTATATGTACAAAATAGAAAATCCAAACGAAATGGGTAAATTCCTAGAGACACATAACCTGCAATATTGAACCAGAAAAAAAATGAAACACTAAATAGGCCAATAATGAGTTATGAAATTGAATTTGTAATAAGAAAACTACCCACCAACAAAAGCCCTGGGCCAGAGGGATTCATAATCTATCTCTGCCACATGTACAAAGAAGAGGTGATACCAATCACAAAGAAATTATTCCAAAAGATTGACCAGGAAGCATTTCTCCCTGACTAATTAATGAAACCAGTATCATCCTGATAACAAAATCTGGCAATGACACAATAAAGGAATTAAAACTAAAGACAATAAGCTTCTGGTTTTATTTCTTTGCTGTTGTCTGAACAAAGAAATGAAAGTCCCCCCCCCACCAAAAAAAAACATTGACAAACAGAATCCAGCAGCAGATCAAAAAGATAATTCATAAAAAATGCGGGGCTTTGTTTCTGAAATACAAAGATGACTGAATATACACAAATCAATGAATATTATTTACCACATAAACTGAATTAATCAAAAAAACTGTATAAAATCTAAATAGATGAAGAAAAAGCATTTGATAAAATCATGTATCTCTTCATGACAAAATTCCTAAAAAAAGTCTATGCATTGAAATACTAGAACTCAAAATATTAAGAGCCATTTATGAGAAAATCCAACGTCAACATCATCTTGAGGAGGCAAAAGTTGAAAGCATCGCCCCTGAAAACTGGAACAACACTAGGATATTCACTCTCACCACTCCTATTCAACATAGTACTGGAAGTCCAAGTCAGAACAATAAGGCAAGATAAAGAAATAAAATGCATCTAAATAGGAAAAAAGAAAGGTAAATTATCTCTGGTCACTGAGGTTATGATTCTCTACCTAGAAAATTCTGAAGATTGCTCCAAAGACTCCTAGATTAGATAGATGATTTTAGTAAAGTTTCAGGATACAAAATCAATGTACAAAAGTCAGTAGCATTTCTATACACCAATAACATTCAATGTGAGAACCACATCAGAAATGCAGTTTCATTTACAAAAACTACAAAAATACCTACCAATATATCTAACCAAGTAGTTGATAGATGTCTTTTTCTTTCTTTCTTTCTTTTTTTTTTTTTTTGTTTCTTTTGGAGGTGGAGTCTCACTCTGTTTCCCAGGCTGGGGTGCAGTGGTGCAATCTTGGCTCACTGCAAGCTCCACCTCCCAGGTTCATGCCATTCTCCTGCCTCAGCCTCCCAAGTAGCTAGGACTACAGGTGTCTGCCACCACACCCAGCTTTTTATTTTATTTTATTTATTTTATTTTATTTTATTTTATTTTATTTTATTTTGTATTTTTAGTAGAGGCACAGTTTCACCGTGTTAGCCAGGATGATCTTGATTTCCTGACTTCGTGAGCCATCTGCCTCAGCCTCCCAAAGTGCTGGGATTACAGTCATGAGTCACCCTGCCCGGCCAGTAGTTGATAGATTTCTATAAAGACAACGACAAAAGAAAGATGAAAGAAATTACAGATGACACAAACAGAAGGAAGACAATTCCATGCTCATAAATTGAGAGAATCAATATCATCAAAATCCATATACTATCCAAAGAGATATACAAATTCAACACTATTCTTATCAAATTACCAACATAATGTTTACAGAATTAAAAAATAATTATATAATTTATATGAAACCAAAAAAGAGCCTAAATAGCCAAAGCAATCTTACACAAAAGAATAAAGCAAGACACATCATGTAATCTCACTTCAAACTTTATTAAAGCATGATTAGTTTGTTCTCATGCTGCTGTAAATAATTGCCTGAGACTGGCTAGTTTATAAAGAAAAGAGGTTTAATTGACTCACAGTTTCGCAGGGCTGGGGAGGCCTCAGAAAACTTATCATTATGGAGTAAAGGGAAGCAAACATGCCCTTCTTCACATGGTAGCAGGAAGGTGAAGTGCCAAGCAAAAGACGAAAAGCCACTTACAAAACCATCAGCTCTTGTGAGAACTTACTACCACGAGAACAGCATGGAGGTAACCACTCCATGATTCAATTACCTCCCACCAGGTCCCTCCCATGACACATGGCCATGTGGGGATTATGGGAATTACAATTCAAGATGAGATTTCTGTGGGGACACAGCCAAATCATATCACAAGGCTACAGAGAAATAAAAGCAAAAACAAAAACAAAACAAACAAAAAAAAAAAAAAAAAAAAGAAGCATGGCACTGTTACAAAAATGGACATACAGACCAATGGAACAGAATAGAGAACCCAGAAACAAAGCCACATACCTACACCCAACTGATCTTCAAAAAAAAAAAAATGATAAAAATAAACACGGGGGATAGGAGACCTCATTCAATAAGTGGTACTGGGAAATTGACTAGCTTCATGCAGGAAAATTAAACTGGATCCACATTTTGCTATGGAAGCAAAAATTGACAAATGGTATCCAATTAAACTAAAGAGTTTCTGCATAGCAAAACAAACTATCCACACAGTCAAAACATAACCTACAGAATGGTAGAAAATATTTGCAAACTATTCATTTAGCAAAGGACTAATGTCCTAAATTCACAAGAAACTTAAACATAACAAGAAATAAAACAGATAGCCCCATGAAAAAGTGAGCAAAGGATATGAGAAGATGCTTCTCATAAAAAGAAATACTAGTGGCTTATAAGTACATTGGGAAAAAAGCTCAACATCACTAATAATTGAAGAAATGGAAATTAAACTCACAATGAGATAACAACTCATGCCAGTCAGAATAACTATTATTAAAAAGTCAAAAAATAATAGATATTGTCAGGGGTGCAGGGAACACATAATGCATCTGGAATTGGATCCTTACGATGGGTTCTTGGTCTGGCTGACTTCAAGAATGAAGTCGCGGACCCTCGTGGTGAGTGCTACAGTTCTTAAAGATGGCGTGTCCGGAGTTTGGTCCTTCAGATGTTCAGATGTATCCAGAAGGTCTTCCTTCTGGTGGGTCTGTAGTCTTGCTGACTTCAGGAGTGAAGCCGCAGACCCTCGCAGTAAGTGTTACAGCTCATAAAGGTAGTGCAGACCCAAAGAGTGAGCAGCACCAAGATTTACTGTGAAGAGGAAAAGAACAAAGCTTCCACAGGGTTGAAGTTGCCACTGCTGACTCAGGTGGCCAGCTTTTATTCCCTTATTTGGCCCCACCCACATTCTACTGATTGGTCCATTTTAAAGAGCACTGATTGGTCCATTTCATAGAGTGCTGATTGGTGTGTTTTTACAGAGTGCTGATGGGCGCGTTTACAAGCCTTTAGCTAGACATAGAGCACTGATTGGTGCATTTTTACAGAGTGCTGATTGGTGCATTTACAATCCTTTAGCTACACAGAACAGTTCTCCTAGTCCCCACCCGACCCAGAAGCCCAGCTGGCTTCACCTCTCAATAATAGTATTTGTGGGAAGGTAAATTATTTCTGCCCCATGACAAGCAGTTTGGAGATTCCTCAGTGAATAAAAAGCAGAACCACAATTCCACCCAGCAGTCTCGTCACTAAATTTAGAGCCAAGAAAATAGATAAGCTATCAAAAATACACCTGCACTTTCATGTTTATTGCAGCACTGCCCACAATAACAAAGTCATGGAATCAATCTAGGTTCCATCAACATTCCATCAAATTAACAAAATGTGGTACACATACACCATGGAATACTATGCAGCCAAAAAAATAAATAAATAAATGATGAAAGCATGTTCTTTGCAGCAATATAGATGCAGCTGGAGCCCATTATCTTAAGGGAACTAAAACAGAAATAGAAAATTAAATACCACATGTTCTTACTTAGATGTGGGAGCTAAACAATGGGTACACATGAACATAAAGATGAAAACAATAGACACAGGGGACTTCAAAGCAGGGAGACAGGGAGGGGATGCAAGGGTTGAAAAACTCCTTATTGGCTACTATGTTCACTATTTGACAGGTTGAAGAGAAGACCAAACCTCAGCATTGCAGAATATATCCATGTAACAAACTTGTACCCATGAATTTGAAATAAAAAAGAAAATCAATACAATTCACGTGAAAATACCAATGGCTTTCTTCACATAAAAAAAATATATATATAGTGAAACTTTTATGCGACCACAGAGACCAAAAAGCAACAGCGGTTAGAGACAAAAACTAGAGGAATCACACAACCTGATTTCAAATTATATAATAAAGTTATATTAACTGAAACAACATGGTGCTAGCATAAGAAAAAGCATGAGCAATGGAATAGAATCGGACGATGTAAATAGAATAGGTAACACAGATACAGATCAATGCTTTTACAACTCTCTAATTTTCCATAGAGGTGCCAAAACTGTGCAATGTGGAAAAGATAGCCTCTTTAATAAATGGTGCTGGGGAGACTGGATATTCATATACTTAATAATAAAACTGGATTTCTCATCTGTTACCATATACAAACATCAAGTCAAAATGGATTAACAACTTACATGTTTAGCCAGGCATGGTGGCCCGCACCTGTAGTCTCAGCTACTTGAGAGGCTGAGGCAGGAGAACTGCTTGAACTCAGGAGGGGGAGGTTGCAGCGAGCCGAGATCATGCCACTGCACTCCAGCCTGGGCCACAGAGCAAGGCTCCACCTCTAAACAAACCAAACAAACAAAGAAAAACTTAAATGGAACACCTGAAACTAAGAAACTACTTAAGGAAAATTTTGGGAAAACACTTCAGGACATTGATCTGGGCAAAAGTTTTTGGGTGAGGCCTACAAGAACAGACAACAAAATCCAAAATCAGAAATAGACAAATGAGATTGCATCAAGCTTAAAAGTTTCTGCAAAGTAAAGGAAACTTTCAACAAAGTGAGGACAAAACCTTCAGAATGCAAGAAAATATTTATAAACGATCTATTCCACAAGGGATTAATAACTAGAATATAAAAAGAACTCACACAACTGAATAACGTAAAAGAAATAATCCAATTCATAAAATGTGCAAAAAGCCTAAACAGACATTTCTCAGAAGAAGACACACAAATACCTAACAGGTATATTTTAAAAAGCTCTACATCACTAATCATCAAGGAAATGCAAATCAAAAACCACAATGAGATATTGTCTAACTTAATTTAAAATGGTTATTATTAGAAAGACAAAAATATAACAAGTGCTGATGAGGATGCCTAAATAGGGAAACATTCATACACTGTTACTGGGAAGGTAAAGTATAAGAGTAAATCCAGAAGATGGCCAAATAGGAATAGCTCCGGTCTGCAGCGTTCAGTGAGATCAATGCAGAAGGCATGTGATTTCTGCATTTCCAACTGAGGTACCTGGCTCATCTCATTGGGACTGGGTAGACAGTGGGTGCAGGTCACGGAGGTTGAGCCAAAGCAGGGTGGGGCATTGCCTCACTTGGGAAGTGCAAGGGATCAGGGAACTCCTTCCCCTAGCCAAGGGAAGTTGTGAGGGACTGTGCCATGAAAAACAGTGCACTTTGGCCCAGACACTATGTTTTTCCCACGGTCTTCACAACCCGCAGACCAGGACATTCCCTCGGGTGCCTATGCCACCAGGGCCCTGGGTTTCCAGCACAAAACTGGGAGGCCTTTTGGGTAGACAATGAGCAAGCTGCAGGAGTTTTTCTTTTTTTACTTTGTCATAACCCGGCGGCGCCTGGAATGCCAGTGAGACAGAATAGTTCAATCCCCTAGAAAGGGGGCTGAAGCCAGGGAGTCAAGTAGTCTAGCTCTGTGGATCCCACCCCAACAGAGCCCAGCAAACTAAGATCCACTGGCTTGAAATTCTCACTGCCAGCACAGCAGTCTGAATTTGACCTGGGATGCTCGAGCTTGGTGGGGGGAGGGGTGTTCGCCATTACTGAGGCCTGAGTAGGCAGTTTTCCCCTCACAGTGTAAACAAAGTCTCTGGGAAGCTTAAACTGGGATGAGCCCACCACAACTCAGTAAGGCCGCTGTAGCCAGACTGCCTCTCTAGATTCCTCCTCTCTGGGCAGGGCATCATTGAAAGAAAGGCAGCAGCTCCAGTCAGGGGCTTATAGATAAAACTCCCATCTCCCTGGGACAGAACACCTGGGGGAAAGGGTGGCTGTGGATGCAGTTTGAGCAGATTTAAACGTTCCTGCCTGCTGGCTCTGAAGAGAGTGGCGGATCTCCCAGCACAGCACTTTAGCTCTGCTAAGGGACAGACTGCCTCCTCAGTTGGGTCCCTGACCCCTGTGTCTCCTAACTGGGAGACACCTCCCAGCAGGGGTCAACAGACACCTCATACAGGAGAGCTCCGGGTGGCATCTGGTGGGTGCTCCTCTGGAACGAAACTTCTAGAGCAAGAAACAGGCAGCAATTTTTGCTGTTCTGCAGCCTCAGCTGGTGATACACAGGCAAACAGGGTCTGGAGTGGACCTCCAGCAAACTGCAGCAGACCTGCAGCAGAGAAGCCTGACTGTTAGGAGGAAAACTAACAAACGGAAAGGGATACCATCAACATCAACCAAAAAAAGTCCACACAAAAACCCCATCTGAAGGTCACCAACATCAAAGACCAAAGGTAGATAAATCCATGAAGATGAGGAAAAACCAGAGCAAAAAGGCTGAAAATCCTACAAACCAGAACGCCTCTTCTCCTCCAAAGGATCACAACTCTTCACCAGCAAGGGAACAAAGCTGGATGGAGAATAAGTTTGACAAATTGACAGAAGTAGGCTTCAGAAGTTGGGTAATAACCAACTCCTCGAAGCTAAAGGAACATATTCTAGTCCAATGCAAGAAAGCTAAGAACCTTGAAAGAAGGTTGCAGGAATTGCTAACTAGAATAACCAGTTTAGAAAAGAACATAAATGACCTGATGGAGCTGAAAAACACAGCACAAGAACTTTGTGAAGCATACACAAGTATCACTAGCTGAATCGACCAAGCAGAAGAAAGGATTTCAGAGATTGAAGATCAACTTGATGAAATCAAGCGTGAAGACAAGATTAGAGAAAAAAGGAATGAAAAGGAACGAACAAAGCCTCCAAGAAATATGGGGCTATGTGAAAAGACCAAACCTACATTTTAATGGTGTACCTGAAAGTGATGGGGAGAATGGAACCAAGTTGGAAAACACTCTTCAGGATATTATCCAGGAGAACTTCCCCAACCTAGCAAGACAGGCCAACATGCAAATCAGGAAATACAGAGAATATCATAAAGATATTCCTCGAAAAGAGCAACCCCAAGACACATAATCATCAGCTTCACCAAGGTTGAAATGAAGAAAAAATGTTAAGGGCAGCTTCCCTTACCCACAAAGGGAAGCCCTTCAGACTAACAGTGGATTTCTCTGCAGAAACCCTATAAGCTAGAAGAGACTGGGGGACAATAGTCAACATTCTTAAAGAATTTTCAACTCAGGATTTCATATTCCACCAAATTAAGCTTCATAAGTGAAGGAGAAGTAGAATCCTTTACAGTCAAGCAAATGCTGAGAGAAAACTGGCACAAGACAAGGATGCCCTCTCTCACCACTCCTATTCAACATATATTGGAAGTTCTCACCAGGGTAATCAGGCAAGAGAAAGAAATAAAGCGTATTCAAATAGGAAGAGAGGAAGTCAAATTATCTCTGTTTGCAGATGACGTGATTGTATATTTAGAAAACCCCATGGTCACAGCCCCAAATCTCCTTAAGCTGATAAGCAACTTCAGCAAAGTCTCAGGATACAAAATCAATGTGCAAAAACCACAAACATTACTATACACCAATAATAGAGAGTCAAATCATGAGTGAACTCCCATTCACAATTACTACAAAGAGAATAAAATACCTAGGAATGCAATTTACAAGGGATGCAAAGGACCTCTTCAAGGAGAACTACAAACCACTGCTCAAGGAAATAAGAGAGGACACAAACAAATGGAAAAACATTTCATGCTCATGGATAGGAAGAATCAATATCATGAAAATGGCCATACTGCCTAATTTATAGATTGAATGCTATCCCCATCAAGCTACCACTGACTTTCTTCACAGAATTAGAAAAAACTACTTTAAGTTTCATATCTAATAATAAATTATCTAATAATCCTACTGCTGGGTATATATTCAAAAGAAGGAAATGAGTATATTCAAGACATATTTTCTCTTTCGTGTTTATACCAGCATTATTCACAATAGCCAAGATATGAAAGTAACCTAAGAATCAGTCAATGGATAAATGGATAAAAAAAAGGTGGTATTGTAGTTTTCAAAATAGCTAGAAGATTTTTAATGCTCCCAACACAAAGAAAGATAAATATTTGAGGTGATAAATATCCCAACTACCCTGATTCGGACATTACACATTGTACAAAGGTATCCAAATATTACATGCTTTCCAAAAATATTTAAAATTTTTACATATCAATAAAAAAATGTATTTACAAAGGATACCTGTGCTGGAGGTATCATGTGTGTCTTCTGGAATTATGATTCTTGCGTGTGTTCACTGGCTTTAGCTAAGTGACCATGCCATTGCCTTAGCTCTGAAAATATTCAAATCAACATCAATTCACTCACCAGAATTGTTACAGATATTACAATTTGCCATAGACATATGCCTTGCATGCTAAGCTGACGTCTGTATAAATTATTAGCATATTATCTGTATCTAAATTAATGCTTTAGGACAGGGGAAAAGGTTAATATAGAAACATGAGAAGGCCACCTGGTTCCTAATAAAGATCTATATCATTAATAAGATCTGTTTTATCTGGTGAAACTCAGGGCCATTAGAAGATGTGACTAATGTTAATACTGCAGATTGGCCTTATCCCGCCACCTGAAACAGTTCTGATAATAGTTTTCAAGTAAGGACATATTAGACAAAGTGCAAATAGGAATTAACATAGCATGGTTGATCTTTTGAAGAGTTTACTTACAGGGCTATACTTTGACTGTAATCTGTGAACCCGAATGCCAGAAGTTTCCTTACACTGATAAGTTTGTTTTGCCTTCCTCAAACACTAAAATCTTTTTTTTTTTTACTTTTCGGAGTCTGAAGTTTTGATAATTGTGGCTGGCAAAGAATGCCTTCATGACTGGCTTCTATTCAAATTTGGGGGCATTGAGTTTCTGATGGACTTCCCAGGGCAGAAACATTGCACATATATTACTGCATTTTTGTTGCTGCAGAAAACACACACTCAAATGTGGACCCTCAGAGGAGGAAAAAAAAATACATGTAGAGTCTGAACATATTTACACTCCAAATTTCTCTCTTGCTGACCATTGTAACAAATTGTTTCATCAATACAACTGCCTTGGATTCCTCTGAGTCATTCTAGTGAAACAGAAAGTGTGGGGATTGGTTATGAGACCCCTGACATATGAACAAATGTAAGAATAATCACAGATTTCCTACTGAAAACTGTAAGAGCAAAACAAACAAACAAAAAATTATCAAAGTCCTTTTCTGCATCTATTGAGATAACCATGTGGTTTTTGTCTTTGGTTCTTTTTA
Source organism: Rhinopithecus roxellana (assembly GCF_007565055.1). Taxonomy (NCBI): domain Eukaryota; kingdom Metazoa; phylum Chordata; class Mammalia; order Primates; family Cercopithecidae; genus Rhinopithecus; species Rhinopithecus roxellana. Next base: position 40,843,528 of record NC_044555.1, on the reverse strand, counting down.
TGTGATGAATTCTGTTTATCGATGCACGTATGAACCAGCTTTGCATCCCAGGAATGAAGGTGACTTGATCATGGTGGATAAGTTTTTTGATGTGCTGCTGGATTCAGTTTGCCAGTATTTTATTGTGAATTTTTGCATTGATGTTCATTAGGGATATTGGCTTGAAGTTTTGCTGTTGTTGTTGTTTTTGTTGTATCTCTTTTTGGTGTATCAGGATGATGCTGGCTTCATAAAATCAGTTACGAAGGAGTCCCTCCTTTTCAATTGAAATAGTTTCAGAAGGAATTGTACCAGTTTCTCTTTGTATTTCTGGTAGGATTCACCTGTGAATCTGTCTGGTCCTGGGCCTTTTTTTTTTTTTTTTTTTTTTTTTGGTTGATAGGCTATTAATTACTGCCTCAATTTCAGAACTTGTTATTGATCTGTTCAGGGATCAGACTTCTTCCTGGTTTAGTTTTGGGAGGGTGTATGCATCAAGAAATTTATCAATTTCTTCTAGATTTTCTAGTTTATTTGTATAGAGGTGTTTATAGTGTTCTCTGATGGTAGTTTGTATATCTGTGGGGTCAGTGGTGATATCCCCTTTAACATTTTTTATTGTGTCTATTTGAGTCTTCTCTTTCTTCTTCTTTATTAGTCTAGCTAGCAGTGCATTTTATTAATTTTTTCAAAAAAAAAAGATCCTGGATTTGTTGATTTTTGGAGGGGTTTTGTGTCTCTATTTCCTTCCATTCTTCCCCAATCTTAGTTATTTCTTGCCTTCTACTAGCTTTTGGATTAGGTTGACTATCTTTTTTAATTGTGATGTTAGGGTGTCAAATTGAGATCTTTCTAGCTTTCTGATGTCAGCATTCAGTGCTATAAATTTCCCTCTTAACACTGCTTTAGCTGTGTCCCAGAGATTCTGATATGTTGTCTCTTTGTTCTCATTGGTTTCAGAGAACGTCTTCATTTCTCCCTTAATTTCATTATTTACCCAGGAGTCACTCTGGAGCAGGTTTTACAATTTCCATGAAATTGTGTGGTTTTAGGTGAGTTTCTTAATCCTGAGTTCTAATTTGATTGCACCGTGGTCTGAGAGACTGCTATGATTTCCTTTCTTTTGCATTTGTTGAGGAGTGTTTTACTTACAATTATGTGGTTGATTTTAGAATAAGTGCCATGTGGCACTGAGAAAAACGTATATACTGTTGATTTGGGGTAGAGAGATCTGTAGACATCTACTAGGTCCACTTGATCCCGATCTGAGTTCAAGTCCTAAATATCCTTATTAATTTCTGTCTTGTTGATCTGTCTAAAAGTGACAGTGGGGTTTTAAAGTCTCTCAACATTATTGTGTGGGAATCTAAGTCTCTTTGTAGGACTCTCACAGGTTCAGTCTTTTTACGAAGTTCCATATTTCCTGGAGGCTTTGTTTATTCCTTGTCATTCTCTTTTCTCTATTTTTGTCTGCATGTCTTATTTCAGTAAGGTGGTCTTCAAACTCTGATGTCCTTTCTTCCACTTGGTCAATTCATCTGTTGATGTTTTTGTATACTTCACAAAATTCTTGTGCTGTGCTTTTCAGCTCCATCGGGTTGTTTGTGTTCCTCTATAAACTGATTATTCTAGTTAGCAATTCCTCCAACTTTTTATCACGATTCTTAGCTTCTTTGCATTGGGTTAGAACATTCTCTTTTAGCTGAGCGTAGGTTTTTATCACCCATCTTCTGAAGCCTATTTCTGTCAATTTACCCATCTGATCCTCTGTCCAGTTCTGTGTGCTTGATGGAGAGACATTGTCATCATTTGGAGGAAAAGAGGCATTCTGGCCTTTTGGGTTTTCAGTACTTTCTCATTGATTCTTTCTCATCTTCATGAATTTGTCTAGTTATGGTCTTTGAGGCTCCTGACCCTTGGATGAGGTTTTTGTGGGGACATTTTTGTTGTTGTTGCATTTTGCTTGTTTGTTTTTCTTTCAATAGTCAGGTCTCTCTTCAGTAGGGCTGCTGCTGTTTTCTGGGGGTTCACTTTGGGCTCTATTCAATGGATTCTCTCATGTACCTGGAGATGTCACTTAAGGAGACTGGAAAACAGCAAAAATGGGTGCCTGTTACCTCTTCTGGGACCTCTGACCTCGAGGGGCACCAACCTAATGCCAGTAGGATTGCTCCTGTATAGGGTGTCTGACAACCCCTGTTGGAAGGTCTCACCCAGTAGGATGGCATTGGGAGCAGAACCCATTTAACGAAGCATTTTGTCCCTTGGCAGAGAGGATGTGCTTTGCTGGGGGGAAACTCATTTGTCTTGGCTACCCATATTCCACAGAATTACCATTCTGGTGCTCCACAGAGACTGCGGCCACTTCTCTTTCTAGGGGCTCAGGTCCAGGGGTATTCAAATAGGAAGGGAGGAAGTCATGTTGTCTCTGTTTGCAGATGACATGATTTTATATTTAGAAAAACCGTTATCTCAGCCCCAAAATTTCTGGAACTGATAAGCAACTTCAGCAAAATCTCAGGATACAAAATCAACGTGCAAAAATCACAAGCATTCCTTTACACTCACAATAGGGAAGCAGAGAACAAAATCATGAATGAACTCCCATTTGTAATCACTACAAAGAGAATAAAATACCCAGGAATAAAACTAACATGAGATGTGAAGGATCTCTTTAAGGAGAACCACAAACTACTGCTCAAGGAAATCAGAGAGGACACAAACAAATGGAAAAACATTTCGTCCTCATGAATAGGAAAAATCAATATCATGAAAATGGCCATACTGCCCAAAGTAATTTATGGATTCACTGGTATTCCCATCAAACTACCATTGATATTCTTCACAGAATTAGAAAAAACTACTTTAAATTTCACATGGAATCAAAAAAGAGCCCATATAGTCAAGACAGTTCTAAGCATAAAGAACAAAGCTGGAGGCATCATGCTACCTGACATAAAACTATACTACAAGGCTACAGTAACCAAAACAGCGTAATACTGACACCAAAACAGACATATAGCCCAATGGAGCAGAACACAGACCTCAGAAATAACACCATACATCTACAACCATCTGTTATTCGACAAACCCCATAAAAACAAGCAACGGGGAAGGGATCTCCTATTCAGTAAATGGTGCTCGGAAAACTGGCTAGCTATATGCAGAAAACTGAAACTTGATCCTTCCTTACACCTTATAAAAATTAACTCAAGATGGATGAAATACTTAAATGTAAAACCAAAAATGATAAAAATCCTAGAAGAAAACTTATGCAACACCATTCAGGACATAGGTATGGGCAAAGACTTGATGACTAAAACACCAAAAGCAATTGCAACAAAAGCCATAATTGACAAATGGGATCTAATTAAACTGAAGAGCGTCTGCACAGCAAAAGATACTATCATTAGAGTGAACAAGCAATCTACAGAATGGGAGAAAATGTTTGCAATCTATGCATCTGACAAAGGTCTAATATCCAGTACTTACAAGGAACTTAAACATATTTACAAGAAAAAAAACAAACAACCGGATGAAAAAGTGGGCAAATGTCTTCTCAAAAGAAGACATTTACGTGGCCAACAAACATGTAAAAAGGCTCAACAGCACTGATCATCAGAGAAATGCAAATGAAAACCACAATGAGATACCATCTCATGCCAGTCAGAATGGCGATTATTAAAAAGTGTGGAGAATCACCACACTTTCTTCTGCAATGGTTGAACTAATTTACACTCCCAGCAACAATGTGTAAGTGTTCCTTTTTCTCCACAACCTTGTCAGCCTCTGTTGTTTTTTGACTTTTTAATAATCACCATCATGACTGCTGTGAGATGGTATCCGTTGTGGTTTAGATTTGCATTTCTTCAATAATCAGTGATGTTGAGCTTTTCTTCATGATTGTTGGCCACATATTTTTTTTTTTTTTTGTAAAATATTCATGTCCTTTGCCCAATTTTAATGGAGCTATTTGTTTTTGTTGTTGTTGTTTTTTGTTTTTGTTTTTGTTTTTGTTTTTTTGCTGTAAATCTCTTTAGGTTTCTAACAGATGCTGGATATTAGACTTTTGTCAGATATATGGTTTGCAAATTTTTTCTCCCATTCTGTAGGCTGTTTACACTGTTGATTATTTTGCTGTGCAGAAGCTCTTTAGCTAAATTACATTCCATGTGTTAGTTTTTACTTTTGTTGCAATTGTTTTTAACATCTTCATCATGAAATCTTTGCGCCTGCCTGTGTCCTGAATGGTATTGCCTAGGTTGTCTTCCAGGTTTTTTTATAATTTTTGGTTTTACATTTAAGTCTTTAATCCATGTTGAATTATTTTTTTTTATCTGGTGTAATTAAAAAGACCAGTTTTAATTCTCTTCATACAGCTAGCCAATTATCTCAGCATCATTTGTTGAATAGGGAATCCTTTCTCCATTACTTGTTTTTGTCAACTTTGTCAAAGATCAGATACCTGTATGTGTGCTGTATTATTTCTGGGCTTTCTATTCTGTTACATTGGTCTATGTGTCTGTTTCTGTACCAGTACCATGCTGTTTTGGTTACTGTAGCCCTGCATTATATTTTGAAGTAAGATAGCATGATGCCTCTAGCTCTATTCTTTCGTTTAGAATTACCTTTACTATTCAGGCTCTTTTCTAGTTTAATATGAATTTTAAAATAGCATTTTTTTCAAGTTTTGTGAAGAGTGTAATTAGTAGTTTGATAGAAATGGCATTAAATTTATAAATTGTTTTGGGCATTATGGCCACTTTAACCATATTGATTCTTCCTATCCAAGATCATGGCACATTTTTCGATTTGTTTGTGTCATCTCTGATTTATTTGAGCAGTGTTTTGCAGTTATTCTTGTAGAGATTTTTTTTACCTTCCTGGTTAGTTTTATTCCTAAGTGTTTTATTCTTTTGTGGCAATTGCAAATGGAATTGCATTCTTGATTTGGTACTCAACTTGACTCTTGTTGTTGTATAGGAATTCTATTGATTTTTGTACATAGATTTTGTATCTGGAGACTTTACTGAATTTCTTCACCAGCTTAAGGAAATTTTGGGCCAAGACTATGGGGTTTTCTAAATACAGGATCATGTCATCTGCAAACAGAAATAGTTTGACTTTCTCTCTTCCTATTTGGATGCCCTTTCTTTATAGATATAATTTATGATTTTTATATATCTTTATATATGATTTTATACATATGCATATATATCATGAAACTGTATATGATTTGAACATGACTTCTTTTATTTTTAGTTGACATGTAATAATTTTAAATATTCTGGGGATACATAGTGATATTTTGATATGTGTATACAAGGTGTAATAGTCAAATCAGGATAAGTAGCATACCCATCACCTCATTTATCATTTCTTTGTGTTGTGAACATTCAAAATCCTCTCTTCAAGCTTTTTAAAAAATATACAATAAATTATAGTTAACCACAATCATCCTCGAATGGTCATGCTTTAGGCATTTTAATACAGTGTAATTTTGAACATGATTATCAGAATGTAATTCAGCAAGTATAAAATGTTAAGTTGGAGATTATAGGCAATATTTTATGTATTATAAAATAAATTAATCCAAAAATTTTAAAAATGAATAAAGTCATAATTGTAATGAAATGATTCGAAAGCAATTCTACTCATATTTAATGATTTTGATACCTTGACGTTTCATGTCAGGCAGTCAGTTCCTACTGCTCTTGAAGGTTTAGTCTATCACTACCCTCACTTGCTTAATGCCTAATAAAATATTGGTAATGGCTTAATTTTTGTTCTATTTATACCATTTCATATCAAGGATATTCTAGTCTCTTTACATGTTAGAGAGTGTTTTCTTCGGAGAAAATACTTTTTAGAAATGTAATCTGTATAGATTTTCAGATTTATTGTCATATTCTTCATTGCATCTTCTTTTATATTTATGTAGAATAAGTTTTATTTTCTATTTTTGTTTCTAAAAATACTTTTCTCTTTTATTCTGCATCCATCTTGGCAGAAATTTGTCAATCTATCTTTTAAAATGGAAGATATTTAGATTAAGTTATATTCTCTATTATATATTAGATTCCTATTTTATAAATTTATTTTCTAACATTTATTATTTATTTATTTATTTATTTATTTATTTATTTATTTATTTATTCATTCATTTTTTGAGAGGGTGTCTCGCTCTGTCACCCAGGCTGGAGTGCAGCGGTGTGATTTTGGCTCACTGCAAGTTCCGCCTCCTGGGTTCCCACCGTTCTCCTTCCTCAGCCTCCCGAGAAGCTGGTACTACAGGCGCCCACCACCAGGCCCAGCTAATTTTTTTGTATTTTTAGTAGAGACAGGGTTTCACTGTGTTAACCAGGATGGTCTTGATCTCCTGACCTCGTGATCCGCCTGCCTCGGCCTCCCAAAGTGCCGGGATTACAGGCGTGAACCACCGCTCCCTGCCTTTCTTATTTCTTAATAAATAGTTTTGACCCTTTTGTGTTTTGAAATTCATTTATTTTCAGCCTGCCTTCTAAGGTAAACTTGCTTTGCACATATTTTTATAAGTAGTTTTCTATTTTCAGCTGTAAATATTTTCTGATGTACAGTATAATTTTTTCTTTCATAGTAAGTTACTTAGAAGTGCATTTATTAGTTTCATATATACGTACATTTTTAAAGTTATCTTTATTTTTTAGATTTCTAACTTAATTGCATAATCATCTAAGAATGTGGAATGTATGATACTAGGCTTTTGATATTTATTGGAACTCAGTCTGTGGTTTTATATGTGGTTAGTTTCATAAATATATAGTATATGCTTTAAATATTATGTATTTTCAACTATTGTTGCAGTGTTTTGAATGTATCTATTATAGTGAGATTGTGTCATTAAAATCCTTTTTATACTTACTGATTTTCTATTTGTTTAAAACATCAATTATAGGAAGAAGTGTTAGAATCCCCTACTATACTGATGTCTTTATTTTTTCCTTGTAGCTCTAGTCATGTCAATTTCCACTCTGTATATTTTTAGATGCATACAAATGAGTGGCGTACTGGTAAATGTTTGAAGTTCAGCTCTCTTCAAGGAAAAAGATGCCCTGATTTATAGTGTTTATCCATCTCTGTAGCACAAATAATCTCCCCAAGATATAAGCTGAGGTCAATAATGCTGAGCTGAGAAAAAGATAACTATCAGCTCTCATAAGCCAACAACAGGAGACTCCAGTACACCAGCTATACAGATACATGTGTGTGTGTGTTATATATCCTCTATATATTCTTAATTGAAAATGTGTGTGCGAGGCTGGGCACGGTGGCTCAAGCCTGTAATCCCAGCACTTTGGGAGGCCGAGACGGGTGGATCACGAGGTCAGGAGATCGAGACCATCCTGGCTAACACCGTGAAACCCCGTCTCTACTAAAAAAAACAAAAAACTAGCCGGGCGTGGTGGCGGGCGCCTGTAGTCCCAGCTACTCGGGAGGCTGAGGCAGGAGAATGGCGTAAACCCGGAAGGCAGAGCTTGCAGTGAGCTGAGATCCGGCCACTGCACTCCAGCCTGGGCGATAGAGCGAGACTCCATCTCAAAAAAAAAAAAAAAAAAAGAAAAAGAAAGAAAATGTGTGTGCATTGTGGAGTCCCTCTTTATTTCTATCCATGTTTTATCCTTTAAGAGTTTGTTTTTCACTGTGCTATTAACAGTTGTATCTAAGCTTTCTTTTTTACTTTTTCATGCTTTACTTTTATAAACCCTATATTTAAATATGTTTCTGGAAGCCTAGTGAGATGGTTCATGCCTTTTATTCCAACACTGTGGAAGGCTGCAGCAGGCAGATCACTTGAGTCCGGGAGTTAGAGAACAGCCTGGGCAATATGGCAAAATTCTGTCTCCACAAAAAATATAAAAATTAGCCAGGTGTGGTGGCACAGGCCTGTCATCCCAGCTATTTGGGAGGGTGAGGTGGGAGGATCTCTGGAGCCTGTGAGGGGAAGGTTTCAGTGAGCCGAGATGGCACCACTGCCCTCCAGTCTGGGTGACAGAGAGAGACCATCTCAAAAAAGAAAAAAAAAAAAAAGTTTCTTATAGAAAGCTTATGGTGAGATTTTATTTTGTAATGAGCCTTGAAGTCTTCATATTTAGGTAAATTACTGAAGTATTTTTATTTATTTCAACCATTTAATTTTGTATTTTAATTTCCTGCCATTTGTATCTCTCTACCTCCTTTTTCCCTACTTTTTTTCTCATTTTATTTTTTGTCTCTCTGCTTGTTTGGAAGTTACAATCTTTCTTTCTTCTCTTTTGATGGTTGTCCTTGACAGTTTAACATGCATATAGAATCAAAATAGTGAACTTCAATGCAAAACCAATACAAATTCCTAAGAACGTTGGACAACAATAATTACCCTCTTCATTAATAAATTTTAGGTTTTATTTGCTGATTTTTTCTTTATCCTAGAAAAGCAAATTTATTAGTGTTTCAAGATGTAAATATTACATATAACTACGTATTTACCACTTTCTTAGGTTAATTACTGCTCCTTGAATCTCAGAATGCAATTACTGATACTCGATAGGTGTAGACAACTTTTTCTCATCCTACTTCAGCATGAGTGAACATTTTGACTTCTCATCAGGTTTATCCAGTGCATTATTTCAGTTAATTTCTTTTCTCTGAAAGGTACAAATATGACCTCTGTTTTAGACTGCTGACTTGCCCTAATTGATGGTGAAATATTTTCCCTCAACCACCATTGAATATCTAAGAAAATACTGTAAAACAATATTCAAGTCATATTGATTTCTGTAGCCAATGTTTTTGTTTTTCACTTTTATTCGTAGGTCACTAAGAGTACTATCAAATCAGGGTCTACTAAATATACTCCTATGATATAAGCTTATTTAATATTAAACCAAATGGGCCAGGCGCGGTGGTTCACGCCTGTAATCCCAACACTTTGGGAGGCCGAGGCAGGCGGATCACCTGAGGTCTGGAGTTCAAAAGCAGCCTGACCATGGAGAAACCCCGTCTATACTAAAAATACAAAATTAGTCAGGGTGGTGGCACATGCCTGTAATCCCAGCTACTCCAGAGGCTGAGGCAGGAGAATTGCTTGAACCCAGGAGGCAGAGGTTGTGGTGAGCCAAAATTGTGCCATTGCACTACAGCCTGGGCAACGACAGCGAAACTCTGTCTCAAAAAAAAAAAAAAAAAAAAGATATAAAAGTAAATTTAAATAATAACAAGTTAGCATGTGCATGTTTGCCGATTCTCCTTTTCATATTAGCACACTATAAAAGCTATGTTTTCATAATATATTTTAAACAATCCCAATAATAAGTTTTTCATGTACTTTAGGTCAGATTTCCAAATTATATTGACATTTCATGGTTATTGTGATAGCTGTCTGTCCCAATGTAAAATAAGCTGCATTTTGAAAAAGTATATATCATAAACTTTAATATTTTCTCATACAAAACAAGCAAGAGTAAAATCTGACCTTAAAAACAATTTATAGTAAATAGAATGTCTAATATGGTTTGTAGCGAGCGTTTTAAGAATGAGGTTTAGAGAAGATTTGTTTCGGCCCGGCGCGGTGGCTCACACCTGTAATCCCAGCACTTTGGAAGGCCGAGGCGGGCGGATCACCAGGTCAGGAGATCGAGATCATCCTGGCTAACACGGTGAAACCCCGTCTCTACTAAAAATACAAAAAAAAATTGAGCCGGGCGTGGTGGCGGCGCCTGTGGTCCCAGCTCCTCGGGAGGCTGACGCAGGAGAATGGCGGGAAACCGGGAGGCGGAGCTTGCAGTGAGCCAAGATGGCCCCGCTCACTCCAGCCTGGGCCACAGAGCCAGACTCTGTCTCAAAAAAAAAAAAAAAAAAAAAAGAGAAGATTTGTTTCTAACTTGCTGTGTAAATAATTAACTTAGGAATCACTTCCTCAGGATCAATGTCAATGAGTTAGTTTAATAAAGTTACTTCTTACACAATCTTTTTAAAAGACAATCTTCTAAATGTATATGTAGTTGGGGGAACATGGCATCAATGATGTATACAATCTAGAATATTCTATTTTTAGATTGGTTGCTTTTTAAAGCCTATGGAAAAAAATATCCTTTTGATCTTTAGCATCAGCAAATTCTTAAATACTGGTGGAGAAAAAAAAAAAGATAGATCAATATTGCCTTATAAGCTTCAATTTGGAAGTTTTACAACATTGCCTGATAGTTTTAATCAGATACTCTTATCTGTCCTTGTTATATCTCAAACAATTCACTACTGTAAATATAAGGAACTGATAATGAATAGCACTAATTTGAAGTAGTCATTATGGCTTTAAGCTCTACATCCTTAAAGTGTGTGAGCCTGCATAATCTTTAACCAGAGGCAATTTTAAATGAAGATATTAAACCTAGGAGGTGAATTAGAACCAATATAAATGTTAATCTGTTTTGAATACCATTTCCATGCTTATAAATTCTTTTGGCACTTCGTGAAGATAAAGGAGCTACAATGGCCTGCATTTTAATCAAACATATATTATAGTAACAGATGAGTTGTATGCTTGGAATTGAATGAGTTATATTCTGCGCAGTGAAAAATTTGAGCATACCGCAACTACATATTTGGGTGTGATTATAAAACAATGCACCGCTTTATACAGCATAAGATAGCTAACAGTTTTTTGGGTTGTTAACTAGATGTACCCGTTTTTTCTGATTAGCCTTGGGAAAAATAAGAGTAATGTTCCATTTTCTTTTTTCTTTTTCTTTTTTTTTTCTAAAGAGTTGCTGTAGAAAAGTGCATTAGGATGAGAAAGAAATTATAAATGAAGAGTTTATAGTCCATAGTATTTCAGTGAAATTTTCTTGTTTTGGTTCTTATATATTAGAACGTGAAAGTTAAACTTGTGGCTCAGTCCGTCTACATATTGTTTCTTAATTCTTACCTTCCTTCCTGAAAGAATCTCTTCATTCTTTCCCACCTATCTAAGATATACTCCTATTCAAGTGTCAATGGTAAATATCAATACAACTATATTAATATGAAATAATGTTACTAATACTAATGTTGAATATTTCTGGAAATAATCCTGTACATATCAATCTATGGACCAGTATACTATTTGCCTAGCTATAATTTTGATTGCTTTCCTCAAGGTGAGGCACAACTATATTCATTATGCTTTTCTCCTAACAATTATTTAAGCTTCTAGAAGGCAAAACACGAGAGCCACCTTTGTTTTTATCTTACCTAGTCTCACAACACTTGACACAGTTGATCTGTCACCCTTTCTTGACATTTTTCTTCCATTGCCTTCCAGAACATCATCCTCTTTTTTACTTCCCTCTTCATTAGTTGTTCCACCTTAGCCTCCTTTGCAAAATTTAGACCATCTCTTCAACCAATAAACTCCCTTATTTTCTCTGTACATACTTTCACCATAGATGTTCTCATCATTTGAATGATTTCAAATAGCGTGTTCATTTTGATAATTTCCAAACTATATATCTTTGGCCCCTCTCTTTTGCCTGAGCTCTAGACTTCTTCACTTTAATGGAAACCTCAAACTTCTCAGGTCCAATATGCTAATATTGCTTTCTCTTCAAAATTAGCACATATACCCTTATACTATTATTTCACTTCTAATGTAAATGCTACTGCTATACACCAAATTACTCAGGCCCAAAATTTAAGTCATCCTCGCCTCCTCTCTGCATCACATCTTATATCTCATTTATTCACGTCTTTTCATTTTGCTTCCAAAATATATCCCAACACCAATGACTCCACTTTTATTTTAATATTACTCTGGCTCAAGCCAGCATCACACGAACTTGCACTATTGGAATACTTCCTATCAGAACTCACTAGATCTTACAACTCTTCCTGGCCTTGCTACCTGTACACACACTCATTTGATTTTCTAGAGGAGGCATGCTGATTTTTTTAAAAAGTAAGTTCCTGTTCAGACACTTTTCAAAAGAAGACATTTATGCGGCCAACAAACATATTAAAAAAAACCCTCATCATCACTGGTCATTAGAGAAATGCAGATCAAAACCGCAATGAGATGCCATCTCATGCCAGTTAGAATGGTGATCATTAAAAAGTCAGGAAACAACAGATGCTGGAGAGGATGTGGAGAAATAGAAACGCTTTTACACTGTTGGTGGGAGTGTAAATTAGTTCAACCATTGTGGAAGACAGTGTGGCAATGCCTCAAGGATCCAGAACTAGAAATACTATTTGACCCAGCAATCCCATTACTGGGTATAAAACCAAAGGATTATAAATCGTTTTACTATAAAGACACATGCATATGTATGTTTATTGCAACATTATTCACAATAGCAAAGACTTGGAACCAATCCAAATGCCCACCATTGTTAGACTGGATAAAGAAAATGTGGCACATATGCACCATGGAATACTATGCAGCCATAAAAAAGAGTGAGTTCATGTCCTTTGCAGGGACATGGATGAAGCTGGAAACCATCATTCTCAGCAAACTAACACAGGAACAGAAAACCAAACACCACATGTTCTCACTTATAAGTGAGAGTTGAACAATGAGAACATATGAGCACAAGAAGGGGAACATCACACACAGGGGCCTGTCGGAGGGTGGGCGACAAGGGGAGGGATGGCATTAGGGGAAATACCTAATGTAGATGATGAGTTGATGGGTGCGGCAAAACACTATGGCATATGTATACCTACGTAATAAACCTGAACATTCTGCGCATGTATCCCAGAACTTAAAGTATAGTTTTAAAAAATTTTTAATAAAGTAAGTTCCATCAAACTCAGAATAGAATACCCCAAACATGCTTTGGCTTATAAGGTTCTAGTACGACGTGCTCCAGACTACCTCCTAACTATACTCTCTACAATTCTCCCACTAACTCCCCAACCTCACTCACATTATATTTCTTGTTTTCTTTTTAGCATACCAACTACTCTCTCATCTCTGGATCTTTGCACATGAGGTTGCGTCTGCAAGGTGCCCGTTTTCTAAAGTATTGCATGGCTCCTACCCTCATTTTATAATTAGATCTCTGTTCAAATGTTACTTATCCAGAGTGATCTCTCCTGATCACTTTGAATAAAACATCCCATATCTCGCATATTACTGATAACCACACTCTATGATTTTGCTTTCCTTGTACTTAATATTTGAAAGTGTATTATATATTGACTTGTTTATTCTTTCTCTTTTCCTCACTAGAACACAAACCCTGTGTGTGCAGGGACTATGCAGTAATCTGAGTCACTGATCTGAAATGTATGACCTGCTCTGATGATAAAAGTAGTTACTATTTAATAAAGTTCACATAATGATAGGTTTAATAATAAAATTATCTCCAAACTGCTTCTACTCTATATTTTGTGTTCTATTTGTATTCTGATCTTCCATTACATCTTGATGTTCCTCAGTTTTCTGCAAAAGGCACTCCACTCTTCTCTCTTTAAATAATTGTTTTTCCTAGACCATCTTATCTATTCATATGGCTTCAAAAACTAAATGCTTGTAATAGTTAGAAGAGATTTGGAGTGTTTCTAATGGAAAGAAATGATAAATATTTGAGGTGGTAGATGTTTCAATGATTCACATTTGACCATTATATAGTATATGCTTGTATCAAAATTATATACATATTCCATAAATGTGTACAACTATTATGTATCAATAAAATTTTTTTAAAGTTGTAAAGCAAAAAAATAAAATGCTTATGACTTCTAAATGTGTAACTTCATCTTGGACTTCACTATGGACTAAACTGTGCTCCTTCCCACTCCCTATGTTGAAGACCTAACCCCAAATGTTAGTCTATTTGGAAATAGGGCTCATAAGGTGGTAGTTACTCTAAAATGGGTTCATAAGGATGGGCTGCTGATTCAACAGGATTAGTGTCCTTATAAAACAAACACCAGAAAGTTCCACAGATCCAGAGAGAAGAGTTCATGTGAGTACACAGAGATAAGGAAGCTGTCTACAAGCCACGAGGAAAACCCTCCTTAGAAACTAAATTAGCTGGCATCTTGACCATGGACTTTTAGCCCTAGACATAATACTCAGTCCTTAGACCTTTTCTTTGGGAGGTCGTTGTTGTATATGTGCTTTAGGGGAGCAGGGGAGCGTAACATGTAGAAAACATGATAAGCAATGCCTTCTCCTGGCATTTTAGTAATGTGATATCCATGACTAAAAAAACCCACACTGCTTTGAAGAGTTTATCAATTCTACCTTCTTCCTGAATCCATTTCCTTTTTTAAATTTTAAGCAACAAAAAGTCAATTGTTCTGCTCAATTCCTCTCTCCTACAATACCTGATATGTATAAGTGTAAATAAAATAGAATTGTGGTCACAAAACAAACCAGAAAATTTAAAGAAGACATGATGTAGGGATTATGTAATTCCCCTCAACTCCAAAATTGTGTTTGCAGGCTTTACACTCCATTCTCAGGTTTTTTTAAATTTTCATTTTATAATTTTATTTTTAAAATTAATGCATGTATTTATATATTTGATTTTTTGTGGGTACACAGTAGGTATATATATTCATAAGGTACATGAAATACTTTGACACAGTCATGTGACAAGAAATAATCACATTATGAAAAAGGGTTATTTATCTGCTAAGTATCCATTTTATTAGAAACAATCTAATTATATATATTTTTTATTTATTTTAAAATGTACAATTCAATTATTATTAACTGTAGCCACTCTGCTGTATATAAAATACTAGGTCTTAATCATTCTTTATAACTACATATTTTTTAATATATTAACCATTCCCAATTATAAAAGTTCTTTATATATTCTATATTAAGTTATTCATTATATAAGTTTGCAAAATATTTTATTAGTCCTCATTTTGCCTATCTTCTTTCCTTCGGGTCTTTTTCTTTTCTTCTGAGATGGAGTCTTGCTCTGTTGCCCAGGCTGGAGTGCAATGGCACAATCCTGGCTCACTGCAACCTCCGCCTCCTGGGTTCAAGAGATTCTCCTGCCTCAGCCTCCCCAGGAGCTGGGATTACAGGTGCCAACCACCACACCCAGCTAACTTTTGTATTTTTAGTAGAGATGGGATTTCATCATGTTGGCCAGGCTGGTTTCAAACTTCTGACCTCAGGTGATCCTCTCGCCTTGGCCTCCCAAAGCGTTGGGATTACAGGCATGAGCCACCACACCTGGCCTTGGGTCTTTTAACATATGATGCTATACCATTCAATGAGTTAAACTAATAAAAAGTAAATAAATACAAGTGAAAAAATAACCAATGGAGATGATTCTAAAGGTACCAAAATTATCAATTTCACAAAGCAATGACCAAACTTAACAATTAATATATACAAATAAGTTTCAGCAAGAGGAAACCAGAATACATTTATATTTATTGTTGAAACAATTTTAGTACCACAATTTTGTGAACTTTAATGAATTAATTTACTTGGACATTGATCATAAATGGCTGCTAAATTCACAAAAGAGCAACTAGACTTCACACATTTAATAATGAAAGAATGCAACACCACCTATGAAGTAATTAAGAGTCAAAAACCATCTCTGAGTCTGAGTATTCATGTAGGACATAAATTTGCCAGAAACATTTACAGGATAAGATATTATATAATAGCACTAGAATATTGAGACCACAACAATTCAGATTGTGGGATACTCTACAGAAAAAAATGAATAAAAAGAAAAAGAAAAAAAGAGTGAAGGCAGGAAGAAGTAACAAGAGTTATCCATAAATTAAGTGAGCTATAATATATCTCAACCAATTGCATCATATGGAACTAACATTGCTACCCGTTTTTTGCAAGGAATTTTCTTTTTCACTTTTAACTTTTACATTGAAGTTAGGTTTTTGATTCATTTTGAGTTTTGTTTTGTTTTTATTTATTTTGTATATGGTGTGAAGTAAGGGGTCAACTTCATTCTTTCACATGCAGCTATACAGTTGTCTCAGCACTACTGGTTCTGTTTCTCTGGAGAACCTTGACTTTTTGGGTATAGCTTCTAAGACTCATAAACCTTAATAAGATGCTAGGATTTGTTTTGGTAGAAGGGTAGAGGAAGTGAAGAGAAAGCCTTTTTAAGGCATGTGATAGGGATTGAGTATTGTGAATTCACTCACGTTGTCCCAAGAAAATATATTAGGCAAGTAGGTCCTTGATGAGGTTTATCAGATTATCCTTTTGGCAGAGGTAAAATAATATCACAGTCAGTGCTATTAAGACTGTGTCTTCTTAATTGGCAGGATATTCTCTATATATTGAAAATGTTGGACATTAGAAGTAAGAGACACTTATATTAAATACTGACAAACTCAACTGGCAGAAATAGAAGGGGAGTTTGTCTTCCTAGCACTCCTCTATGTGTAGCTGTTACTTCCAAAAGTTAATCCTCTATGGCACAAAGTGCAATAATAAAGCATATTCATTTCTGCTATATATTCAGATTTAGAAGAAACTGAAAGAAACACATTGAATTAGTCAAAAGGCTTCAGCCACAAGTTTATGTTCATTTTTTCCCCCCTACTATAAATACTGCACAAAGATCACTTGTTGAATTAGGATGTTTCTATTCTCCATGGACACAGATAGGATGGTGACTGAGGCATCTGAATCTAACATAACCACAAAAGTTTTAGTCTACACATTCTCTCAAGTTTCCAGAATACTCGTGTGTTGTTGTTGTTCTTGTTTTCCTTAAACTGAGGTTTTGGTAGAGGAAGAATGAGAGATTAGAGGGCATGAACAAAGAGAACGACATTGCACCAGTAATTAACACAAATTTACTTTTTCCTGGAGCCTATTCACCTCTTAACATTGCAAGTAAATGAACTGTTTTATTGGTCAAACTAAAGCTCTATATCAGCATTAGAGACAAATGGATGCCTTCTCTCCCTGCCTAGAGAATAGTGAAAAACAAAATTTAGGCAGTCTGTCTTTATCCTACCTATCCAAACTCAGCCTCATTAAAAGGTAGAACACCAAGATACCTTTACCCTTAACTTACTCACCTCTTGTCAAGAACATTTGCTACCTGATCCCAGGAGGATTTCTCATGTCTGTGAATCTTTTCTCTTGCAGAAAGTCATGTCGCCATTGAGATACCATCTTCATTGCCAAAACTATCAAGAATTGTGAAGACTTTTAGATTTTACTCTACCTAAAAGCACACATATTAATTTGTTTCATAGACGCTGAGAGAGAAAATAGACGCTGAGAGAAGGCAAGAGTCCCAGGTCAGAGACAAAAGAATAGATTACTAATGGCAGAGCAGGCAGCATGACCTTCATGTTTGCAAGGGTCCCCCCCTTGTTCTCCCTACCATACAGAGGAAATGTGGTGGCAGACCCAGTTGGATGCTGTGCAAGTAGTGAATTTATGTTCACAGCTGAAGAACTCAGAGTCTAGGAAACCCTAACCTTGTAGGTGACGGCTAGAAAAGATGCCCAGTCTTTGCCCTGGAGTGATACTTTTTTTGTTTGTTTGCTTTTTAATTCTGCTAGTCAGAAAATGAATCTTCCATCTGCCATGAAGGTAATAACAATCTTTTTGCACAGGCTGTTTGCAAGTAGGCAGCCTTGGTAAGATAGAGAATAATAAAAATGGTTAATTCCTTTGCTCACAATAAAGGAATAAAGGCAATTAACCCATGAATAACTGTCTCCCAATATTATACAGTTCTAATCAATCCTGTTTTTAACAGAGAACAATCTCTCCAATTTAAATCCTTATACATGAATTGAGATTTGTTTTGTGGAACAAACTAAGGTCCATCTTAATTAACATATAATGTACACTTCAAAAATGTGTATTATGCAATTTTAGAATGTCATGTTCTATAGATACCAATTGGGTTAAAATTGCTCATACTATTTTTTTAATATCTATATGTTTCAGTATGTTCCATTAATTATGGACAAAGTCTTGTTAAGTTCTACAATTACAATTTTTTTAATTCCAAGGTTTTTTTTTTTTTTTTTAATATTCAGAGGGTATATGTGCAGCATGATGCTGATGTTCAATGCATGATTGTTCCTATCACCCAGAAAGAGAGCACAGTGTCCAATAAGTTAGTATTTCAAACCTTGCCCCGCTCTTGCCCTCTCCTGTCTAGTAGTCCTCAGTGTCTACTTTTGCCATCTTTATATCCATGAGTACCCAATGTTTAGTTCCCACTTATAAGTCAGAACATGTGGTATTAGGTTTTGTTCCTGTGTTAATTCATTTCAGATAACGGCCTCCAGATGCATCCATGTTGTTGCAAAGGATATAATTTCCTTCTTTTTAATGAGTGCTTAATATTCCATGGTGTATATGTATCACAATATCTTTATCCAAACCATCATTGATGCGCCTCTAGGTGGATTCCATGTCTCTGCTATTGTGAATAGTGCCATGTCAACATGCAAGTGCACGTGTCTTTTTGGTTGAACAATTCGTTTTCTTTTGGAAATATACTCAGTAATAAGATTGCTGGGCTGAATGGTAATGCCATTTTAAGCTCTTTGAGAAATCTCCATACTGCTTTTCACAGTGGCTAAACTAATTGGCATTCCCACCAACAGTGTATAAGTGTCTCATTATCTCTGCAGCCTCACCAGCATCTTTTGTTTTTTGACTTTTCAACAATAGTCATTCTGACTAGTATTGGATGGCATCCCATTTGGTTTTGATTTGCATTTCTGTGATGATTAGTGATGCTGAACATTTTTTCTTATGTTTGTTGGCCACTTGTGCATCTTCTTTTGAAAGTGCCCACTTTCTACTGGGGTTATATTTGTATTTTGCTTATTGAATTCTTTAAGTTTCTTATAGATACTGGATACTATATGTTTGTTAGAGGCATAGGGTATTAGCCAGGATATGCCAGAGAGAAATCACCAACAGTAGTTTATTACGGAGATTTTGCTCACATGATTACCAGGCGAAATCACACAACAGGCAGTCTGCAAGCTGAGGAAAGAGAAAAGCTGTTAGTAGCCCAGTCCAAGTCTAAAAGCCTCAAAGCCAGGAAAGCTGACAGTGCAGTTTGCAGTTTGTGGCAAAGCCCAAGAGCCTCCAGGAAATCACTGGTACAAGTCCCAGAGTCCTAAGAACCTGAAGTCTGATGTCCAAGGTCAGGAGGAGTGGAAGCAAGAATCTGGCACAGGAAGAAAGAGAGAGCCAGAAGATGTAGCAAGCCAGCTTATACCCTCTTCTGCCTGCTTTGTTCTAGCCACACTGGCAACCAACTGGATGGTGCCCACCCACATTCAGGGTAGGTCATCCTCTCCCAGTCCTCTGACACAAATGTCTATCTCCTCTGGCAACACCCACACAGACACACCCAGAAACAATACTTTACCAGCCATCTAGACATCACTCAATCCAGTAAACTTGACATCTAGTATTAACCATCACACATAGTTTGTGAATAATGTCTCCATTCTGTAGGTTGTCTGTTTACTGTCTTGATTGTTTCTTTAGCTGTGCAGAAGCTCTTTAGCTTAATTAGGTTCCACTTGTGAATATTTGTTTTTGTTGCAATTGCTTTTGAGGACTTATAAATTCTTTTTTAAGGCCAATGTCCAGAATAGTTTTTCTTTATTTTCTCACAGGAATCATAGTTGGATTAATTCATTAATCCAACTTGAGTTAACTTTCGTATGTGCTGAAAGATAGAAATCCAGTTTCATTGTGTATATGGCTAGCCAGTCATCCCAGCACCACTTACTGAATAAGGAGTCCCTTTTCAGTTGCTGATTGTTGTTGACTTTGTTGAAGATCACATGGCCGTAGGTCTGTGGCTTTATTTCTGGGTTCTCTACTTTTTCCATTGGTCTAAGTGTCTGTTTTAGTAATAGTATCATTCATGTAAAGTACCATTTTATTGCTCTAGCCTTATAATATAGTTTGAAGTCAGGTGATGTGATGACTCCAGTTTTCCGTTTGTTTGTTTTTGCTTTGGATTTCCTTGGCCATACAGGCTACTGGTTCCATATAAATTTTGGAATTAGTTTTTGTAATTCATTGAAAAGTAATGACTTTAGTAGTTTGATTGGAATAACATTGAATCTGTAGATTGCTTTGGGTGGTATGGGCACTTTAATGATATTTATTCTTTCAGTCTATGAGCACGGAATGTTTTTCCATTTCTTTTTGTTATCTGTGAAGTTTTTCAGCAGTATTTTGTAGTTCTCTTTATAGAATTCATTCATCTCCTTGGTTAGATGTATTCCCAGGCATTTTACTTTTTATGGAAAATGTAAATGAGATAGCTTTCTTAATTTTGATCTCAGCATGAATATTACTGGTGTAATAGAAATGCCACTAATCTTTGTACATTGATTTTTTTAATTGTGGGACTTTACTGAGTCGTTTATCAGTTCCAGGAGTCTTTTGGTTGAGTCTTTTGGGTTTTTTAGGTATAGAATAGTATCATTAGTGATGAGAAATAATTTGACATTTTTAAAATTTGAAATTCCTTTTATTTATTTATCTTGTCAGATTTTTCTGACTAGAACTTCCAGATCTTTTTCAGAAGAACTTCCAGAATGTTGAATAGTAGTAGTGAGAATGAGCATCCTTGTCTTGTTTCAGTTTTCAAGAGGAAAACTTCCAGCTTTTTCCTATTTTGTATAATGTTGACTGTGGGTTTGTCATAAATGGCTTTTTATATTTTGAGGCTTGTTCCTTTTTTGCTTCATTTGTTGATGGTTTCTATCATGAAGGGATGTTGATTTTATTGAAAGTGTTTTCAAGGAAGAGGTGGAGGAAAATGACAGAATAGAAGGCTCCACTGGTCATCCCCTTCACATGGACCCCAATGTAACAACTATCTACACAGGAAAAAAAAAAAAAAAAACTTTATAAGTACCAAAAATCAAGTGAACCTTCATAGTACCCGGCTGTGACATCATATCACTGAAAATGGCACTGAAGAGATAGAACAAAACAGTCTTGAATCATGGATGCCACCCCTCTGCCACCACCAGAAGCAGCAGTGTGGTACTGAGGGCATCTCTGGGTACTGGAGTAGGGAGAGCAGAGCAATTGTGTGAACTCAGCGCTTTCCTATTAGAGCAGAAGGGAAAACTGAACTCACCTAACCTGATGGCTGCCCATAGAGGTAGCATTTAAACAAGCTCTAGCTAGCGGGGAATAATGGATCCCAATGGTTGTAACTTGAGCTCCCATAAATCTTGCCACCAATCGTGAAAACGTACTGGATCTCTTAAGTAAATTTGAAAGGCAGTCTGGATTAGAAGGATTGCAACTCTTAGGCAAGTCCTTGTGCTAAAATAGGCCCACAGACAGTGAACTAGGCGGACACATGACCTACTGAGATACCAGATCGGGAGGCTTAGGAAGTGCTGGCATCAGCCCTCCCCCTAACCTAAGGCTGCGTGCCTCATACCTCCAAAAGAGACCCCTTCCATCCACTTTATGAAGGAGAGGGAAGAGTGGAGACGACTTTTACTTACATCTTGGAAATGAATTCAGCAGTAGCAGGATAGAACATTGGTCAGAGTCATCTGGACCCCATCCCAAACAACAATTCTAGACACAGCCTGGGTCAGAAGGGAACCTGCTGCCTTGAAGGAAGGAGCCCAATCTTTCCAGACTTCCTTACCTGCTAACTGAAGAGTCCTTAGACCTTGAATAACCAGCAGCAATACTCAGGTACTATGTCTAAGATCATGAGTGAAAGAAACACTGAAACTTGCTGACTTTGGGTACCAGCAAGGCCACAGAGGGGTAGAGCATCATGCAGGCTGTTGAGTCTCCATTTCCAGGACTTGACTCTTGGATGTCATCTCTGAATCTTCCCTGAGACAGAGGGGAGCCCACTGCCCTGACGGGTGAGTCTTAGTCCAGGCAGCATTCACCACAAGCTGACTTAAGAGCCTTTGGGCTTTCAGGAACACTGGTGGTAGTCTGACAGCCGTCCTCATGGTCTGTACTGGCAGTAGCTACTTGGTGAGGTTCCTCTGCCTTTGGCAAAAGGAAAGAGTTTGAAAGACTGCATCTTGCAGTTTCAATGCCAGCTTAGCACAGTACAACAGAATAACTGGTAGACTTCTAAGGTTTTCGACTGTAGTCTCTGTCTCCCAAACAGCACCTCTGGACCCATCCACGGCTTGGGTGAACTTCCTGCTCTGAAGGAAGGGATACAGGCACAGCTGACTTTGCCACCTTCTGATTGTAGAGCTACAGGATTTGAGCAATAATTGGCTGTAGCCAGAGAATATCAGGGTTGCTTGTGTCACTGAACCCCCAGCTTTAGGTGGCTCCGAACATAGAGAGAGACTCCATTTGTTTGGAAGAAAGGAAGAGAAGAGAACAAGAGTCTCTGCTTGGTGTTTCAGAGGTTTCTCCTGTACCTTGTCCATGACCATCAAGACCGTATCTCTAGGAGTCTGCAAGAACTACAGTGTTACTGGGCTTGGGGTGCCCCTTAAAGCAGACACAGCTTAGATCACAATATTCAAGTTTTTAAAAATATCTGGAAAGCCTTCCCAAGAAGGATAGGTACAAACAAGCCCAGACTGAGAAGACCACAATAAATACTGAATTCTTCAATGCCCAGATGCTGAAAAACATCTACTAGCATCATCGCCATCAAGGAGAACATGACCTCACAAAATTAACTAAATAAGTCACCAGTGACCAAACGTGAACAAGCATACATATGTGACCTTTCAGACCAAGAATTTGAAATAGCTGTGTTGAGAATATTCAAAGAAATCCAAGATAACACAGAAGACATTCATAATTTTATTAGATATATTAAACACAAATCTTGAAATAATTAAAAAGAATCAAAAAGAAATGTGGGGGCTGAAAAATGCATTTGACATACTAAAGAATTAGAGTCTTTTAAGAGAAAATTTGATCAAGATGAATAAAGACTTAATAAGCTTAAAGATAGTCTTCTTAAAAACACACAGTCAGAAGAGACAAAAGAACAAAGAACAAACAAACAAACAAACAAAAAAGCATGCCTACAGGACATAGAAAATAGCCTCCAAAGGGCAAATCTAAGAGTTACTGGCATTAAGGAGGAGGTAGCGATAGAGATAGGGGTGCAAATTCATTCAAAGTGATAATAACAGAGGGCGGGGCAAGATGGCCGAATAGGAACAGCTCCAGTCTCCAACTCCCAGCGCGAGCGACACAGAAGACCGGTGATTTCTGCATTTTCAACTGAGGTACTGGGGTCATCTCACTAGGGAGTGCCGGACAATCGGTGCTGGTCAGCTGCTGCAGCCTGACCAGCGAGAGCTGAAGCAGGGCGAGGCATCGCCTCACCTGGAAGCGCAAGGGGGAAGGGGATCCGTTTTCCTAGCCAGGGGAACTGAGACACACAACACCTGGAAAATCGGGTAACTCCCACCCCAATACTGCGCTGTAAGCATACAGGCACACCAGGAGAATATATCCCACACCTGGCCGGGAGGGTCCCACGCCCACGAAGCCTCCCTCACTGCTAACACAGCAGTCTGCGGCAATCTATCCGCAAGGCAGCAGCGAGGCTGGGGGAGGGGCGCCTGCCATTGCTGAGGCTTAAGTAGGTAAACAAAGCCGCTGGGAAGCTGGAACTGGGTGGAGCTCACAGCAGCTCCAGGAAGCCTGCCTGTCTCTGTAGTCTCCACCTCTGGGGACAGCGCACAGCTGAAGACCAACAGGGGAAGTAGCGGGAGCCGGTGCAGACGCGAACGACTCTGTCTGACAGCTTTGGGGAGAGCCGTGGATCTCCCAACGCGGAGGTTGAGATCTGAGAACGGACAGACTGCCTGCTCAGGTGTGTCCCTGACCCCTGAGTAGCCTAGCTGGGAGAAATCCCCCACTAGGGGCAGTCTGACACCCCCCACCTCACAGGGTGGAGTACACCCCTGAGAGGAAACTTCCAAAGGAAGAATCAGACAGGTACACTCGCTGTTCAGCAATATTCTATGTTCTGCAACCTCTGCTGCTGATACCCAGGCAAACAGGGTCTGGAGTGGACCTCAAGCAATCTCCAACAGACCAACAGACAGTCTTTCTGACTGTCAGAAGGAAAACTATCAAACAGGAAGGACACCTATACCAAAACCCCATCAGTACGTCACCACCATCAAAGACCAGAGACAGATAAAACCACAAAGATGGGGAAGAAGCAGGGCAGAAAAGCTGGAAATTCAAAAAATAAGAGCGCATCTCCCCCTGCAAAGGAGTGCAGCCCATCGCCAGCAACGGATCAAAGCTGGTCAGAGAATGACTTGGACGAGAGGAGAGAAGAAGGCTTCAGTCCATCAAACTTATCAGAGCTAAAGGAGGAATTACGTACCCAGCGCAAAGAAACTAAAAATCTTGAAAAAAGAGTGGAAGAATTGACAGCTAGACTAATTAATGCAGAGAAGATCATAAACGAAATGACAGAGATGAAAACCATGACACGAGAAATACGTGACAAATGCACAAGCTTCAGTAACCGACTCGATCAACTGGAAGAAAGAGTATCAGCGATTGAAGATCAAATGAATGAAATGAAGCGAGAAGAGAAACCAAAAGAAAAAAGAAGAAAAAGAAATGAACAAAGCCTGCAAGAAGTATGGGATTACGTAAAAAGACCAAATCT
Organism: Rhinopithecus roxellana; assembly: GCF_007565055.1. Lineage (NCBI taxonomy): Eukaryota > Metazoa > Chordata > Mammalia > Primates > Cercopithecidae > Rhinopithecus > Rhinopithecus roxellana. The sequence continues at coordinate 40,818,926 of NC_044555.1, read as the reverse complement.
ACGTCTGATTGGGGTGCCTGAAAGTGAGGGGGAAAACGGAACCAAGTTGGAAAACACTCTTCAGGATATCATCCAGGAGAACTTCCCCAACCTAGTAGGGCAGGCCAACATTCAAATTCAGGAAATACAGAGAACGCCACAAAGATACTCCTCGAGAAGAGCAACTCCAAGACACATAATTGCCAGATTCACCAAAGTTGAAATGAAGGAAAAAATCTTAAGGGCAGCCAGAGAGAAAGGTCGGGTTACCCACAAAGGGAAGCCCATCAGACTAACAGCAGATCTCTCGGCAGAAACTCTACAAGCCAGAAGAGAGTGGGGGCCAATATTCAACGTTCTTAAAGAAAAGAATTTTCAACCCAGAATTTCATATCCAGCCAAACTAAGTTTCATAAGTGAAGGAGAAATAAAATCCTTTACAGATAAGCAAATGCTTAGAGATTTTCTCACCACCAGGCCTGCCTTACAAGAGACCCTGAAGGAAGCCCTAAACATGGAAAGGAACAACCGGTACCAGCCATCGCAAAAACATGCCAAAATGTAAAGACCATCGAGGCTAGGAAGAAACTGCATCAAGTAACGAGCAAAATAACCAGTTAATATCATAATGGCAGGATCAAGTTCACACATAACAATATTAACCTTAAATGTTAATGGACTAAATGCTCCAATTAAAAGACACAGACTGGCAAACTGGATAAAGAGTCAAGACCCATCAGTCTGCTGTATTCAGGAGACCCATCTCACATGCAGAGACATACATAGGCTCAAAATAAAGGGATGGAGGAAGATCTACCAAGCAAATGGAGAACAAAAAAAAGCAGGGGTTGGAATCCTTGTCTCTGATAAAACAGACTTTAAACCATCAAAGATCAAAAGAGACAAAGAAGGCCATTACATAATGGTAAAGGGATCAATTCAACAGGAAGAGCTAACTCTCCTAAATATATATGCACCCAATACAGGAGCGCCCAGATTCATAAAGCAAGTCCTTAGAGACTTACAAAGAGACTTAGACTCCCATACAATAATAATGGGAGACTTCAACACTCCGCTGTCAACATTAGACAGATCAACGAGACAGAAAGTTAACAAGGATATCCAGGAATTGAACTCATCTCTGCACCAAGCAGACCTAATAGACATCTATAGAACTCTCCACCCCAAATCAACAGAATATACATTCTTCTCAGCACCACATCGCACTTATTCCAAAATTGACCACATAATTGGAAGTAAAGCACTCCTCAGCAAATGTAAAAGAACAGAAATTATAACAAACTGTCTCTCAGACCACAGTGCAATCAAACTAGAACTCAGGACTAAGAAACTCAATCAAAACCGCTCAACTACATGGAAACTGAACAACCTGCTCCTGAATGACTACTGGGTACATAACGAAATGAAAGCGGAAATAAAGATGTTCTTTGAAACCAATGAGAACAAAGATACAACATACCAGAATCTCTGGGACACATTTAAAGCAGTGTGTAGAGGGAAATTTATAGCACTAAATGCCCACAAGAGAAAGCAGGAAAGATCTAAAATTGACACTCTAACATCACAATTAAAAGAACTAGAGAGGCAAGAGCAAACACATTCAAAAGCTAGCAGAAGGCAAGAAATAACTAAGATCAGAGCCGAACTGAAGGAGATAGAGACACAAAAAACCCTCCAAAAAATCAATGAATCCAGGAGTTGGTTTTTTGAAAAGATCAACAAAATTGACAGACCGCTAGCAAGGCTAATAAAGAAGAAAAGAGAGAGGAATAAAATAGATGCAATAAAAAATGATAAAGGGGATATCACCACTGACCCCACAGAAATGCAAACTACCATCAGAGAATACTATAAACGCCTCTACGCAAATCAATTAGAAAATCTAGAAGAAATGGATAATTTCCTGGACACTTACACTCTCCCAAGGCTAAACCAGGAAGAAGTTGAATCCCTGAATAGACCAATAGCAGGCTCTGAAATTGAGGCAACAATTAATAGCCTACCCACCAAATAAAGTCCAGGACCAGATGGATTCACAGCTGAATTCTACCAGAGGTACAAGGAGGAGCTGGTACCATTCCTTCTGAAACTATTCCAATCAATAGAAAAAGAGGGAATCCTCCCTAACTCATTTTATGAGGCCAACATCATCCTGATACCAAAGCCTGGCAGAGACACAACAAAAAAGAGAATTTTAGACCAATATCCCTGATGAACATTGATGCAAAAATTCTCAATAAAATACTGGCAAACCGGATTCAGCAGCACATCAAAAAGCTTATCCACCATGATCAAGTGGGCTTCATCCCTGGGATGCAAGGCTGGTTCAACATTCGCAAATCAATAAACGTAATCCAGCATATAAACAGAACCAAAGACAAGAACCACATGATTGTCTCAATAGATGCAGAAAAGGCTTTTGTCAAAATTCAACAGCCCTTCATGCTAAAAACGCTCAATAAATTCGGTATTGATGGAACGTACCTCAAAATAATAAGAGCTATTTATCACAAACCCACAGCTAATATCATACTGAATGGGCAAAAACTGGAAAAATTCCCTTTGAAAACTGGCACAAGACAGGGATGCCCTCTCTCACCACTCCTATTCAACATAGTGTTGGAAGTTCTGGCTAGGGCAATCAGGCAAGAGAAAGAAATCAAGGGTATCCAGTTAGGAAAAGAAGAAGTCAAATTGTCCCTGTTTGCAGATGACATGATTGTATATTTAGAAAACCCCATCATCTCAGCCCAAAATCTCCTTAAGCTGATAAGCAACTTCAGCAAAGTCTCAGGATACAAAATTAATGTGCAAAAATCACAAGCATTCTTATACACCAGTAACAGACAAGCAGAGAGCCAAATCAGGAATGAACTTCCATTCATAATTGCTTCAAAGAGAATAAAATACCTAGGAATCCATCTTACAAGGGATGTAAGGGACCTCTTCAAGGAGAACTACAAACCACTGCTCAGTGAAATCAAAGAGGACACAAACAAATGGAAGAACATACCATGCTCATGGATAGGAAGAATCAATATCGTGAAAATGGCCATACTCCCCAAGGTTATTTTTAGATTCAATGCCATCCCCATCAAGCTACCAATGAGTTTCTTCACAGAATTGGAAAAAACTGCTTTAAAGTTCATATGGAACCAAAAAAGAGCCCACATTGCCAAGACAATCCTAAGTCAAAAGGACAAAGCTGGAGACGTCACGCTACCTGACTTCAAACTATACGACAAGGCTACAGTAACCAAAACAGCATGGTACTGGTACCAAAACAGAGATATAGACCAATGGAACAGAACAGAGTCCTCAGAAATAATACCACACATCTACAGCCATCTGATCTTTGACAAACCTGAGAGAAACAAGAAATGGGGAAAGGATTCCCTATTTAATAAATGGTGCTGGGAAAATTGGCTAGCCATAAGTAGAAAGCTGAAACTGGATCCTTTCCTTACCCCTTATACGAAGATTAATTCAAGATGGATTAGAGACTTAAATGTTAGACCTAATACCATAAAAACCCTAGAAGAAAATCTAGGTAGTACCATTCAGGACATAGGCATGGGCAAGGACTTCATGTCTAAAACACCAACAGCAACGGCAGCAAAAGCAAAAATTGACAAATGGGATCTAATTAAACTAAAGAGCTTTTGCACAGCAAAAGAAACTACCATCAGAGTGAACAGGCAACCTACAGAATGGGAGAAAATTTTTGCAACCTACTCATCTGACAAAGGGCTAATATCCAGAATCTACAAAGAACTCAAATATACGAGAAAAAAACAAACAACCCCATCAAAAAGTGGGCAAAGGATATGAACAGACATTTCTCAAAAGAAGATATTCATACAGCCAACAGACACATGAAAAAATGCTCATCATCACTGGCCATCAGAGAAATGCAAATCAAAACCACAATGAGATACCATCTCACACCAGTTAGAATGGCAATCATTAAGAAGTCAGGAAACAACAGGTGTTGGAGAGGATGTGGAGAAATAGGAACACTTTTACACTGTTGGTGGGATTGTAAACTAGTTCAACCATTATGGAAAACAGTATGGCAATTCCTCAAGGATCTAGAACTAGATGTACCATATGACCCAGCCATCCCACTACTGGGTATATACCCAAAGGATTATAAATTATTCTACTACAAAGACACATGTACACGTATGTTTATTGCCGCACTATTCACAATAGCAAAGACTTGGAATCAACCCAAATGTCCATCTGTGACAGACTGGATTAAGAAAATGTGGCACATATACACCATGGAATACAATGCAGCCATAAAAAAGGATGAGTTTGCGTCTTTTGTAGGGTCATGGATGCAGCTGGAAACCATCATTCTTAGCAAACTATCACAAGAAGAGAAAACCAAACACCACATGTTCTCACTCATAGGTGGGAACTGAACAATGAGATCACTTGGACTCGGGAAGGGGAACATCACGCACTGGGGCCTATCATGGGGAGGGGGGAGGGGGGAGGAGGGAGGGATTGCATTGGGGAGTTATACATGATATAAATGATGAATTGATGGGTGCTGACGAGTTGATGGGTGCAGCACACCAACATGGCATAAGTATACATATGTAACAAACCTGCACGTTATGCACATGTACCCTAGAACTTAAAGTATAATAATAAAAAAAAAACAAAAACAAAAAAAAAGTGATAATAACAGAACTTCCCAAACATAGACAAAGATATCAGCATCCAAGTACAAGAAGAACAACAAGGAGATTTAACCCAAAGAACATCACCTCAAGGTGTGTAATAAATTCCCAAAAATCAAGTGTAAAGAAAAGACCCCAAAAGCAGCAAGAGAAGAGAAACTAATAAAGTATAATGAAGATCTAATACATCTGGCAGAAGAATTTTCATTGGAAACCTTACAGGTCAGGAGAGGTTGACATTACATATTTGAAATGCTGAAGGAAAAAATAATCATTTATCCTGAAACAGTATAGCTGGTGAAAATGTACTTCAAACATGAGGGAGAAATACAAACATTCCTAGACAAACAAAAGCTAAGGGATTTCATTAACACCGAGTCTGTCCTACAAGAAATGCTAAAGGGAGTACTTCAATCAGAAAGAAAAAGATGTTAATGGGCAGTAAATAATCACCTTAAGGTATAAAACTGACTGAAATAGTACACAGAAAAAACAAACAAACAAACAAACAAAACAAAACAAAAAAACACTGTGATTAGTTTGTTCTCACATTGCTATAATCAAATATCTGAGACTGGGCAATTTATTTAAATAAGAAGTTAAATTTGCTCACAATTTCACAGAATGTATAGGAAGCATGATGCTGGCATCTTTTCAGCTTCTGGATCAATCTCAGGAAACTTACAATCATGGCAGGAGGCAAAGAGGGAGAAGCAGTTCATATGGCCAGAGAAGGAGCAAGAGAGAGGGAAGGGGAAGGTTCTCCACACTTTTAAACAATCAAATCTCATACAAACTCGCTCAATATTATGACCAACAGTACCAATATTATGATCAACAGTACCAAGTAGAGATGGTGATAAAGCATTCATGAGGAATCCATCCCCACTATTCTATCACCTCCAATCCAACCCCACCTCCAACATTGAGGTTTACAATTTGACAAGAGATTTTGTGGGGGCACTAATTCAAAACATATCGTTCTGGCCCTGTCCCCTCCCAAATCGCATTTCTTTCTCACACTGCAAATTATAATCATGCCTTCCTCAACAGTTTCCCAAAGTCTTAACTTATTTCAGCATTAATACAAATGTCTAAAGTCCAAAGTCCCATCTGAGACAAGGTTAGTCTCTTCCACCTATGAGCATGTAAAGTCAAAAACAAGTTAGTCACTCATAAGACACAATAGGGGTACAGGCATTGTGTAAATACCCCTATTTCAAAAAGGAGACATGGACCAAAAGAAAAGAGCTACAGACCCCATGGAGTTTTGAAACCCAGGATGGTAGTCATTAAATCTTAAAGCTCCAAAACAATATTCTTCAATTACATGTCCCAGATTCAGGGCAGAATAGTGTGAGTGGTAGGCTTCCAAGACCTTGGGCAGCTCCACCACTGTGGTTTTGCAGGGTTCAGAACCCAAGGCTGCTCTCAACGGCTGGTATTGTGTGCCAGGCTGAGGGTACAAGCTGCTGATGGATCTACAATTATGGGTTCTGGAGAATGATGGACCACTTATCAGAGCTCCACTAGGCAGTGCTCCAGTGAAGACTCTGTGTAAGGTCTCCAACCCCACATTTTCCCTCCACATTGCCCTAGTAGAGGTTCTCCATGAGAGCTCCACTCCTGCAGCAGGCTTCTTCCTGGGCATCTGAGCTTTTCTATACATTCTCTGACATCTAGGCAGAGGCTCCAAAACCTCAAATCTTACATTCTGTGCACCTGCAGGCGTAAACGACGTGGAAGTTGCCAAGCCTCACTGTTTGCACTTTCTGAAGCAGCAACCCTAGCTGTACCTAGGGCCCTTTGAGTCAAGGCTGCAGCCAGAGGATGCAAGAAGCCATGTACTGAAGTTGTTCAGGGCAATAGGGCCTTGGGCCTGGCCCAGGAAGCCATTCTTCTAAGCCTCTGGGCCTCTGATGGGAGGGGCTGCCGCAAAGGTCTCTGCAATGTCTTCAAGGCCTTTTAACCATTGTCGTGGCTATCAGCACTTGGCTCCTTTTTACTTATGCATGTGTCTGCAACCTGCTTGAATTCCTCACCTAAAAATTAGCTTTTCTTTTCTACCACATGGCCAGGGTGCAAATTTTCCAAACTTTAACTCTCTGCTTTCCTTTTAAATATAAGTTTGAGTTTTACATATTTTCTTTGCTTATACATATTAGCATAGGATGCTAAACAGCCAGGCCACATCTTGAATGCTTTTCCAATTAGAAATTTTCCCCCCCCCAGATACCCTAAATTTTTGTTTTCAAGTTCAAAGTTTCACAGATTCTTAGGGCAGGAGCACAATGCAGCCAACCTTTTTGCTAAGTCATAACATGCATGACACTTGCTCTAGCTCCCAGTGCATTCCTTATTTCTATCTGAGGTCTCATCAGTTGTCTTTCATTGTCCATATTACTATCAGCGTTTGGGTCAAAAGGTCTCTTGAAAGTTCCAATTTTTTCTCATCTTCCTGTCTACTTCTGAGCCATCTACAATCTTCCAACTTCTGCCTGTTACCGAATCCAACCCTCCAAAGCTGCTTGCAAATTCAGGTATTTTTATAGCAATGCCTCAATCCTTGCTATCAATTTTTCTGTTAGTTCATTCATACATTGCTTTAAAGAAATATCTGAGACTGAGTAATTTATAAAGAAAAGAGATTTAATTGGCTAATGTTTACACATGTTATGCAAAAAGCATATGCTGGCATCTGCTTGACTTCTGAGGAGACCTCAGGAAACTTACAATCATGGTGGAAGGCAAAGGGGGAGAAGTAATTTTTATGGCCAGAGAATGAGCAAGACAGACTCAAGTGGGAGGTACTACACACATTTAAGGAACCAGATCTCATGAGAACTCACTCACTATGACAAGAACAATAACAAGAAGAGATGGTGCCAGAATATTCATGAGAAATCCATCCCCACAATCTAATCACCTCCCACTGTGCCACTATGCTCCACCTGCAAGATTGGAGATTACAATTCAACATGAGATTTGGTGGGAACACAGATCCAAACCATATCCAGAGTATTATAACACTGTGACTGTGGTGTATAAACTACTCTTATCTTAAGTAGAAAGACTAAATGATGAACCAATAAGCAATAATAACTACAACAAATTTTCAAGACACAGATAGTAGAATAAGATATAAATAGAAACAACAAAATACTAAAAATCATGGCGACAAAATTAAAGTGTAGGATTTTTCTTAGTTTGCTTTCTGCTTGCATGTTTGTTGGTTTATGCAAACCGTGTTAACTTGTTATCAGGTTAAAATAATAAGTTATATGGTTTGCAAGTCTCAGGGTAACCTCAAACCAAAAAACATACAATAGAGACACAGAGAAACTACATCATACCACCTGAGAAAGTTACTTTCAATAAAGTAACACAGGAAGAAAAGAAAGACAAAAAGAGCCCACAAAACAATCAGAAAATAAATAATAGAATGGCAGGAATAAGTTCTTACTTATCAATAATATGAAATGTAGATTGACTAAACTCTAAAATCAATATACATAGACTAGGTGAATGAATGATAAAGCAAGATCTATTGATCTGTTGCCTACAAGAAACAGACTTCACCTATAAAAACACACATAGACTAAATATAAAGGGATGGAAATATATATTCCATTTCAATGGAAACTAACAAAAGCAGAAGTATATATATATATATATACGTATATATATATACGTATATATATATATACGTATATATATATATACGTATATATATATATACGTATATATATATACGTATATATATATATACGTATATATATATACGTATATATATATATACGTATATATATATATACGTATATATATATATCAAACAAAATAGATTTCAAGACAAAAGCTATAAGAAACAAATGTGATTACTATATAACGATAAAGAGATCAATTTTGCAAGAGGATATATCAATTTTAAATATATATACACCCAACACCAGAGCATGCAGATATATAAAGAAATATTATTAGCAATAAATAGAGGAATAAGCTCTGACTATTATAGCTGGAGACTTCAACACCCCACTTTCAGCATTGGACATATATTCAAGACAGAAAGTCAACAAAGAAACATCAAACTTAATCTGTACTATAGACCAAATGGACTTAATAGATATATAAAGAACATTTTATCCAATGGCTGCAGAATACATGTACTTTTTCTCAACATATGGATAATTTTCAAGGAGAGACAATATGTTAAGTCAAAACACAAGTCTCAAAATACTCAAAACATTAAAATGATATCAAGTATCTTCTCTGACCACAGTGGAATAAAACTAGAAATTGGCAACAATAGGAATCTTGGAAACTATGCAAATACATGGAATTTAAACAATAGCTGCTGAATGACCAGTGGGTCAATGATGTAATTAAGAAGAAAATTGAAAAATGTCATAAAACAAATGATAATAGAAACACAATATACCAAAACCTATTAAATATAGCAAAAGCAGTCCTTTTATACTTTTTCTTTTTAGCAGTTTATAGCTATATGTGCCCACATCACAAAAGGGAAAAATTTTCAAATAAACAATCTAACAGGACATCTTAAATAATAAGAGAAGAAAGAGTAAGCCAAACCGCAAATTAGTATAAGAATAGAAATCAGAGCTTAAATGAATAAAATTAAAATGAAGAAAACAATACAAATACCAATGTAACAAAAAGTTGTTTCTTTCAAAAGTGAAACAAAACTGACAATTTTTTAGCCAGCAAAACAAAAATGAAAGAAGATACAAATAAATAAAATCTTAAATGGAAAAGGAAACATTACAATTGATACTGCAGATATTCAAAGGATCATTAGTGGCTACTATGAGCAACCACATGCTAATAGTTTGAAAAACCTGGAAGAAGTGGACAAATTCCAAACAAACACAACCCACCAAGACTGAACCATGTAGAAATCCCAAACCTGAACATAACAATAACAATAATGACATTGAAACTATAATAAAATGCCTACAAGTAAAGAAAAGCCCAGGAACTGATTGCTTCATTGCTGAATTCTACCAACCATTTAAAGAATAATTAGTACCAATTCTACTTAAACTATTCTGAAAAATAGAGGAGAAAGGAATAATTTCAAATGTATTCTAAAAGGCCAGTTTTATCCTGATACCAAAACCAGAAAAAGACAGTTTAAAAAAAAAAAAAAAAAAAAAAGGAAGAAGAAGAAGAAAACTACAGGCCATTAATTCCAATGAATATTGGTGCAAAAATCCTCAATGCAGTATTAGCAAAGCAAATTCAACAATACATTAAGAATGATCATGGTATATATAGATGAGCAATCATCTTTAGAATCATCATTCATCACAACCAAGTGGGATGTATCACAATACCTGACTTCAAATTATACTACAGAGCTGCAGTAACTAAAAAGCATGGTACTGGTATAAAAACAGATAAAAAGACCAATGTAAAAAATAGAGAGCCCAGAAACAAATCCACCCACCTACACTAAACTCATTTTCAACAGAGGTGCCAAGAATATACACTGGGGAAAAGACAGCCTCTTCAATAAATGGTGGCAGGGAAAATGAATATCTATATGCTGAAGAATGAAACTACACCCCATCTCTCAGCATATACAGAAATCAAATCAAAATGTACTAATGACTTAAATGGAAAACCTTAAATTATTAAACAGCTACAAGAAAATATTGGGGTAGCTCTTCAGCACATTGGTCTGGGCAAAAATGTCTTGAGCCATACCCTATAAGCACAGACAACAGAAGCAAAAATGGACATGTTGGATTGCATCAAGATAAGAAGCTTCTGCACACCAACATAAACAATTAATAAAGTGAAGAGACAATCCACAGAATGAGACAAAATATTTGCAAAATACCCATCTGACAAGGAATTAATAACAAGACTATTATAAGGAACTCAAACAACTTTATAAGAAAAATAATCTAATATGATCAAAAAATTGTCAATAGATTTGAATAGGTGTTTCTGATAAGAAGACCTACAAATAGAAAACAGACATATGACAAAGATATCAACAAAACTGGCCATCAGAGAAATGCACATCAAAACTATTACGTATTTCCCATTTCATTCCAGTTAAAATGGTTTATATCCAAAAAAGGCAATAACAAATACCGGCAAAGATGTGGAGAAAAGGGACTCCTCAGATGCTGTTGATGGGAATGTAAATTAGTACACCCACTATGGAGAAAAGTTTGCAGCATTCCCAAAAAACTAAAAATAGAGCTACCATATGATCCAGCAATCCCACTGCTGGGTTTAAATCCGTGCTCCCATCCCCCAAAAAAGAAAATCAATATATCAATGAGATATCTGCACCTCCATATTTGTTCCAGCGCTGTTTACAATAGCTAAGATTTGGAAACAACCTAAGTGACCAATAACAGAAGAAAGGAAAAGAACATACACAATGAAGTTCCACTCAGCCTTAAAAAAAAAAAAAAAAAAAAAAAATGAAATCCTGTCATTTGCAACAGCATGGATGACACTGGAGACCATTATGTTAAGTGAAATAAGCCAGGCACAGAAAGTCAGTCATCATGTATTCTCACTTATTTAAGGGATTTAAAATCAAAACAATTGAACTCATGGACATATAGAGTAGAAGGGTTACCATAGGCTGGGCAAGGTAGTTGTGGAGTTGATGTGGGTGAGACAGGGAGGATTATTGGGTGTGAAAAACAGAAAGAAATAATAAGATCTATTTGATAACACAACAGGATGACTATAGTCAATATAACTTAGTTGTACATATCAAAATAACAAAGAGTGTAATTGGATTGTTAGTAACCCAAAGGATAAATGCTTGAGGGGATGGATAACCGATTCTCCATGATATAATTATTTTAATTGCATGCCTGTATCAAAACATTTCATGTACCTTATAAATATATATACCTACCCTATACCCACAAAAATTAAAAATAAAAAAACTTTAAAAATAAAATAAAAATATAAGATCTGGAAACTAAAAAAAAAAAAAAAACTTTCTACGTCTATTGAGATGCTTGTATATTATTTATTTTTAATTATGTTCATGTGGTAAATAAAATTTATTCATTTGTCTATGTTAAACCTACAGAGCATCCCATAAAACAAGCCTACCTGATTATGATGAACATACTTTTTGATGTACTGCTGGGTTAAGTTTGTTAATATTTTGTAAAAATTTTTGCATCTACCTTCATCAAGAATATTGTCCCATAGTTTTCTTCTTTGTGTGTGTTTTTGCCAGGTTTTGATATGAGGGTGATTCTGGCTTCACAGGAGTTATGAAGGAGTCCCTTCTCCTTGAGGTTTTACAAGATATTCCATAGGATTGGTACCATGTCTTTTTGTACATCTGCTAGAATTTGACTATGAATTAATCTGGTCTGTGGCTTTTATTGGATGATAGGATTTTTTATTACTAATTCAGTTTTGGAACTTACTATTTGCCTGTTCACAGTCTCATTTTTTTTTTCCAGTTCAATCTTAGAAGATTGTGTGCTTTCAGTAATTTATCCATTTCCTATAAATTTTCTAGTTTGTATACATAGAGATGTTCATAATATTCTCTGAGGATCTTTTGGATTTCCATGAGATCAGTTGTAATGTGACCTTTGTCATTTCTGATTGTGCTTATTTGTACCTTTTCTCTTTTATTTTTGTTAATATAGCTAGTGTTCTATTGATTTTGTTTATGTGTTCGAAGAACCAACTTTCAGTTTCATTTACTCTTTGTATGAAATTTTAGGTTTCACTTCTGTTCAGTACTGCTCTGACTTTAGTTATGTATTTTTTCTCATGTGAGCTTTGGAGTTAGTTTGTTCTTGTTTTTCTAGTTCCCCTAGGTGTGATGTTGGATCGTTAATTTTAGATCTTTCTGACTTTTTGATGTAGATGTTTAGTGTTGTAAACATTCCTCTTAAGTTTTTGCTGCATCACAGAGATTGTGGTATGTTGTGTCTGTTCTTTTACTTGAAATATTTTTTATTTCTGCTTTAATTTTTTACCAAAAATTCACTCAGGACAAAAATGTTTGATTTCCATAAAATTTTACGGTTTTGAGAAATCTTGGTATTGATTTCTATTTTTATTCCACAATGGTCTGAAAAGATTGTTGGTATGATTTTAATTTTTAAAAAATTCATTGAGACTTGCAATGAGGTCAATGACTTGGTTGATAGAGTATGTTATGTGCGGTGATAAAAAGAATGTATATTCTGTGGTTAATTGGTAGAGTATGTTGTAGATGTCTTTTAGGTTCAATACAGAAATTCAGTCCAAAATTTCTATATTAGTTTTCTGACACAGTAATCCAACTGATGCTGTTAGCGGGGTGTTGAAGTCCCACACTATTATTGTGTGGCTGTTTGAGTCTTTTTGTAGGTCTGGAAGTACTTTTTAAATTAATCTGGGTTCTAAAATGTTGGGTGCTTATATATGTAGGATATTTAAGTCTTCCTGTTGAATTAAACCCATTATGATTATGTAATGCCCTACTTTGTCCTTTTACCTGCTTTTGGTTTAAACTCTATTTTACCTGATATAGTAATAGCTACTCTTATTTTGTTTACTGTTTGCATAATAGATCTACAAATGTTGTTTCATATGAGACAGATGTTTTGTAGATAGATGGGCATTTTTTTTATTCAACTTACCATTCTTTGCCTTTTAAGTGGGATGTTTATACTATGTACATTGAAGGTTAATATTGATACGTGAGGTTTTGACCCTGTCGTGAAGTTGATAGCTGGTTGCTTCATAGTTTTTATTTTGTCATTACTTTATTGGTTCTGTGGGTTATGTAGATGCTTTTTTGTGGTAGCAAGTATTATTCTTTTGACTTAATGTTGAGAATACCTTAACTAGGTCTTGTAATTCTGGTCTTGTGATGAATTCCCTTAGCACTTGCTCATCTGCAAAAGATTTTATTTCTTCTTCACTTGTTAAGCCTAGCTTGTTGGGATATGAGATTCTTGATTGCGATTTATTTATTTTTTTTTAATGTTGAAAACAGGCACCCAACCTTTCCTGGCTTGTAAAGTTTCTGCTGAGAAATCTGCTAATAGTCTGACAGCATTCCCTTTGTACATGTTTGTTGTTTTTCTTTAGCTTCCTTGAAATTTTCTTCTTTTGCATTTACCCTGGACAGTCTGGTGACTATATACTTTGGCAATGTTCATTTTGTATAATATGTCGCAAGTGTCCTCTGGCTTTGTTTTGTTCGGATTTCCACCTCTCTAGCAAGATTAAATATATTTTTGAACTATTCTCTTATATACGTTTTCCAGGTTGTTTACCTGTTTTTGCTCTGTCTCAGGAATGCCAATAATTCATAGGTTTGGTCACTTTGCATAATCCCATATTACCTATAGACTTGTTCATTTTCTGAATTATTTTTAATTTTATTTTCCTGGCTGGGTTTTAAATTTTTTTCTGACAACAGAAAGACTGGTCTTCAAGTTCTGAAATTCTTTCTACTGCTTTGTCTAGTCTATTGAAAAAGCTTTCAATTGTATTTTGAAATTCCTTATGCGAGTTTGTTAATTCCAGAAGCTTTGATGGATTTCTTTTTAAGATGTGTGTCTTGGCCAGGCGCGGTGGCTCATGGCTGTAATCCCAGCACTTTGGGAGGCCAAGGCAGATGGATTGTTTGAGGTTGAGTTTGAGACCAGCCAGGTCAACATGGTAAAACCCCTACTCTACTAAAATACAAAAATTAGCTGAGTATGGTGGTGGGTGCCTGCAATCCCAGCTACTAGGGAGGTTGAGGCAGGAGAATTGCTTGAACCCAGGAGGCAGAGGCTGCAGTGAGCCGAGATCATGGCACTTCACTCCAGCCTGGGTGACAGAGTGAGACTCCATCTAAAAAAAAAGAAAAAAACAAGATGTGTTTCTTCATGTTCTGGATTGCCTTGCAAGTTTTGTGTGTTTGTGTGTGTGTGTGTGTGTGTGTGTGTGTGTGTGTGTCTTTAATTTTCTACTTTGTCTTGGATCTCATAGAGTTTCCCTGCAATCCGTGCTTTGAATTATTTATCTGTCAGTTCTGAGTTTTCATTTCGATTAAGGACCACTGCTGAAGATCTAGTGTAATCCTTTTGTGGTGTCACTACATTTAGATTTTTTAATGATGCTTGAATTCTTTCACTAGTTCCTTCTCATCTGGTGATGCTAGCACTTCTACATTTTATTATTTTCAAGAGGATAGAAACTTTTTTTTTTTCATTCTTTTCCTACAATATTATTGTTTAGTTGTTTGCTTTTCCCTTTCCTTCCGTCCCTGGGGATTGTGATTACAGAGAATGCTGGGTAGGGTATTTCGGCTTTGTTTCTTAGCCCTGTGCACTTTTGTCATCAGGTTCCATATTGGGCTGTGCATTCTGACCTACAAGCCAGTAAATGGTGGCAATGTGGAGGAGCTGTATGTGGCCAATGCAGCTAGGTATATACTTAATTCTTGCTTACCGGGAAAGCTCTCTGTTGCCTCAGGAAATAAACTAATCCATGGAGTGCACAGTGTTCTGAGCTATCCTCTCAGCCCCATGGAATTAGAGGTCAAGATGGGTAGGGCTGGACTCAGCATGCCCACCTACAGGTCCCCAGGTGGCAGACACAAGTACCATCACCAAGGGAGAATCTTGATGGTGGTCTCCAAGCACTCCGAGGCCAAGCATCCATGTAGCTGGAAACCTTCTCAGCCCTAAGTTCTCTGTCTGGGGAGGGTGGGTGGCCTATGCTTCCAATCCAGGAGAGTGTGTGCTCTCTATGCCTAAAGATCTGCCATGGTGTGGAGTGTACATGGCCCCACTGAACTGCATTTTTTTTTCCCCCCAAGGGAATGGTGGAACAGCTCAGGCTGCTAAATCAGGTGAATGTATGCTCCAAGTGCCTGAGATATGCCTGGGCATGGAACATATAGGGCTTCACTTCACCATGGTCTCTGTACGGGAAGGGTGGGTCAACTCAGCCTGCTGATTCAGGTGAGTGGATGCTCCAAATACCTGGAGATGTGCCTGTGCATGTACTGAAGAGGGTCATGTTTCACCACAATCTCTGCAAAAACAGGGTGTGAGTTCAGGCTACTTGTTCAGGTAAGTGCTCTGAGTG
This sequence comes from Rhinopithecus roxellana, assembly GCF_007565055.1. Taxonomy (NCBI): domain Eukaryota; kingdom Metazoa; phylum Chordata; class Mammalia; order Primates; family Cercopithecidae; genus Rhinopithecus; species Rhinopithecus roxellana. The sequence goes on along the minus strand of NC_044555.1, from coordinate 40,803,129 downwards.
CCTGGAGATATGTCTGGGTGTGTAGCAAAGAGGGCCCCACTGCACAATGATTTCTGTGCAGGATGAGTGCGGCAGCTCAGGCTGCCAATCCAAGTGAGCAGGTGTTTTGCATGCCTGGAGAAATGCCTGGACATGGAGCAGAGAGAACCTGGCTGCATCATGGACTCTGCCCAGGAAGGGTGGGCAACTGAGAGTGCTAAAAAAGGTGAGTGGGTGCTCCACTTGTCTGGAGATCTGCCTGGGCATGCAGTGGAGGAGACCTCAGTGCTCCCATATCTTTGCACAAAAGATATTGTATGACTTAGGCTGTCAATCTGGACAAGCAGGCCCACCAAATGCCTGGAGATACGCCTGGGTATGGAACAGAGAGGGGCCCTCCCTGCACCAGGATCTCTGCACAGGAAGGATGTGGTGACTCACACTTCCAAATCAAGGAAGTGGTGTAATTATGATTTCATAATTGCCAATTTCTCCCTTGAATTCAGTCTACTTGCTTTATGGTTTTGAATTTATGTTAGTATATACATACACATTAGGGACTGTTTTGTCTTTTGGATGAATTTAAATTACTACCTTTATGAACTGATCATCTTTATCACTGATAATACAGTTTGTTTTTAAATATATTCCAACCGATAATATCATCACTATAACCTATCAATTTATTAAAGTGTTTATTTATTTTAGAGATTGATCTCCTTATGTTTCCTATAGTGCAGTGGCTATACAGAGATGCAATCCCAGTACTGATCAGCATGGGAATTTTGACCCATTTTCAATCAATCTATTTTCAACCTATCTGTGAACATGCCTTACAGACAACAGAGTTAGATATTTATATTTATTCACTCAAAACACTCTGCATTAAGTGACATTATAATTTTATTTACTGGAACTATTGGTATGGTTAAAATCAGGTCTAACATTTTGCTGTTTTTTCTTTTGTGGCTGTTGTTTTTTCGTTGTTACTTTCTCTTTATTTTCTGGCATTATTTTGGGTTAAATGAATAATATATTAAAATGCAATTGAAATTATGTTGTATTAGTCTGTGCTCATGCTGCTAATAAAGACATGCCTGAGACTGGGTAATTTATAAAGTAAAGAGGTTTAATGGACTCACAGTTCCACATGGCCGGGAAGGCCTCACAACCATGTCAGAAGGCAAAGGATAAGCAAAGTCATGTCTTACATGGTGGCAGGCAAGACAGCTTGTCCAGGGAAGCTCCCATTTATAAAACAATCAAATCTCATAAGACTCACTCACTACCACAAGAACAATATGGGGGAAACCACCTCCATGATTCAATTATCTCCACCGGGTTCCACCTTTGACATATGGGGATTATTACAGTTCAAGGTAATATTTGTGTGGGGACACAGTCAAACCGTATCATGTTTTAGCATTTAGCTACATCTCTGCATTCTATTAAAAGGTTGCTGCATAGATTACAATTTGCATCCTTAACTTTTCTCTTTCTACTCAGTGGTATTAACTTATAACCTCACATAAGCTCCACAATTTTTGCAACTCTATGGGTCTATTGATATTCCTCATATGTTATGCTCCCTTTTATATATCACTTCAATAGTTATTAATCCCACAATAAAATGCTCTAATATTTGCATTAAATAAGCATTTGCATTAAAAAGTATGTAATTAAAAGGCAATATATTTTATTTAACCTGGTATTCACTATTTTCATTTTCTTTTTAGTTTTCAGGTTATCCATAAGAGTATTCATATATCATTTTCTGTCTATAGTAGTTGCCTAGGGGGGTTTAACAAATTACCACAATCTGCATGGCAAAATTAAATTTGTTTGTTTTCTCACAGTTCTGAATGCCAAAAGTCTAAAATCTGGTTGTCAGAAAAGTCATTCTCCCCACAAAGCCTCTAGAAAATAATTTTAAACTGACTTTCCGATTGATGGAACCTAACTTATACCTAGATTTTTAGTTCCAAAGGACATTAAAAATGTAGTTTTTAGCTTTCCAGTCTACAAAGTATACAAAGAAACACAAGAAAGATGCTGGAATTGAGGCTGAGTGTGAATTCATCTTATCCGCCAGAAGAATTCATCTGAAATGGAAACAATGTGTAGTCTAATAGAAGAAATAGACGATTGAGAGCCAGAAAGATTTGTATAGTTCTTTAATTAAAAAGTACCTTTGAAAATGTTAATTACATCTTCCTTTATAATTTATCTGTAAACTATAGTTTTTAGACTACTTCACTATAATGATTTAAAGGTAATAAGTTAACAGATATGAAATATTACAATAAATAAAACCTATATTTTTGTAAGACAAAATATTATTAATGGATTTGTAATTTCTAATAACAATGAAGAGTAGCTCTACCTGTGATTATAGGAGTGTGCCACCACGCCTGGCTATTTTATTATTTTTATTTTTTGTAGAGACGAAGGTCTCACTTTGTTTTCCAGGATGGTCTCAAACACCTGATCTCAAGTGATCCTTCTGCCTAGGCGTTCCAAAGTACTGGGATTATAGGTACTAGCCCTGCATTTGACCCTAAAAGTGTTAACTTATTTAAAGCATCAACTGAAAAGTCAAAAGTTCAAAGTCTTATCTGAGACGCAAAGCCAGTTACTTTTGCCTATAAGCCTGTAACGATTTTTTTTTTAAGTTTTTTATTTCCAAGATACCATGGTGGCATGGGCATTAGGTAAACATTTTCATTTCAAAAGCAGAAAATCAGGCAAACAAGAGGGGCAGCAGGCCCACAAGCAAGTCTGAAACCCAGCAGGGCAGACATTAATGTTTTGCTTTGTTTTGTTTTTTTGAGATGGAGTCTCGCTCTGTCGCAGGCCAGAGTGCAGTGACGTGATCTTGGCTCACTGCAACCTCCGACTCCCTGGTTCAAGTGATTCTCCTGCCTCAGCCTCTTGAGTAGTTGGAATTACAGGCACCTGCCACCACACCCAGCTATGTTTTTTCATTTTAGTAGAGACAGCCATTTTTCACCATTTTGGCCAGGATTGTCTCAATCTCCTGACCTCGTGATCCTCCCGCCATGGCCTCCCAAAGCACTGGGATTTACACGTGAGCCTCCGTGACCAGCTGACATTAAGTTTTAAAACTTCAAAATCATCTCCCTTGTCTCCATTTCCCACATCCTGGGGACACAGGTGAGCTCCTGAGGCCTTGCCTAGCCATATCCCTATGGCTTTGCTGGGCACAGCCCACCTGGCTGCTCTCCCAGGTTGGAATCAAATGTCTGCAGTTTTTCAAGGCTGAGGCTGTACACTGCCAGTAATTGTACCATTCTTCAGTATGTGTGATGACCCTATTTCCACAACTCCACTAGCCAGTGTCCTGGTGGAGAAACTTGTAGGGGCTTCAAGTTCACACTTTTCCTCTTTGACAATGACTTAGTATAGGCCCTCTGCAGGGAATTTGCCCTTACTGCAGTCTTCTGCTTAGGCACACAAGCTTTCCCATACATCCTCTGAAATCTGGGTGGAAGCTGCCAAGCCTCTGTGGCCCTTGCATTCTCTGTGCCTGCAGGCTTAACACCATGTGGAAGCCATCAGGGCTTATAGATTGTACCTTGTGAAGCAACAGCCAAACCTGTACCCAGGGCCCTTTAACAAGAGCAGTGGAAATGTAGGGAGCAGCAGCCCAAAGCAGCACAGGGCAATAGTGCTCTGAACCTGACTCCTGAAACCAGTTTTTTCTATTAGGCTTTTGGGCCCGTAATAAGAAGGGTTGCTTTGAACATTTGTGAAATGTCTCTAGAATTTTTTTTTCCTATTGTTCTACTATTAGGACTTGACTCCTATTTAGTCACTCTGTTCTCTCCAGCAAGTGGTTGCTCCACAGGCTTTCTTGCTTGAAAACAGTTTTTCCTTTTCTGCCACATGGCTACCCTGTGAATTTTTCAAATGTTTAGACTCTGTTTCCATTTTAACTATTATAAGTAACAACTTGATCATTGCTTTACTCCCATATCCAATCATAAGCTCTTAGAAGCAGCCACATCACTTCTTGAGTGCTTTCCTACACACACACACACACACACACACACACACACATATTGTCAGATACCCTAAATCATCACTTTTAAGTTCAGCCTTCCATAGAAACCTCAAACATGGACACAATGCAGGCAAATTCTTTTCTATGGTATGATAAAGGTAACTTTTGCTCCAGGTTCCAATAACTTTCTAATTTGCATCTGAGACCTTATCAGCCTGACCTTCACTACCCATATTTCTAGCACCATTGTAGTCACAACCACTTAAGCAGTCTCTAACAAGTTTCAAACTTTCTCTCGTCTTTCTGGTTTTTATTTTTAGTCCTCCAAATTCCTCCAACTTCTGCACATCACCAGTTCTAAATCCACCTCCACATTTTCAGGTATCTTTATAGTAATGTTCCACTCCTCGGTACAAATTATCTATGTTATTCTATTTTGTGTTGCTATAAAGGAATAACTGAGGCTTGATAATTTATAAAGAAATTTATTTGCTTAATAGTTTTGCAGGCTGTACAAGAAGCATGGCATCATTGTCTGCTTCTGGTGAGGACTGCAGGAAGCTTACAATCATGTGGAAAGAGAAGAGATACCAACAGTGTCACTTGGTGAGAAAAGGAGCAAGAATTAGACAGGAGAGTGGTCCCAGACTCTTTTAACATCCAGATCTCAAGTGAACTAATAAAGAATTCCTCATTACCAAGGGGATGGTAAGCACCAAGCCATTTATGAGGGATCTGCCCCCATTACCCAAACACCTCCCATTAGGCTCAGCAATCAAATTTCGAAATGAAATTTGGACATGTTATCTGACAGCAGGGATAAAATTTTCACATGAGATTTGGAAGGAACAAATATTCAAACTGTATTAAAATTCATGAATAATTTTATGTA